>NW_026535322.1:12217797-12442568 GCF_026225885.1 Hylaeus anthracinus
CTACCCCCCATTTCCAGTTCTTACACTAATTCTGGGACACCCTGTATACTCTCTAAATATTCCTTTTATTTGTATATTCTCCACATTTTGCTTTAATTCCATCCCCTGCAAGTGGAAATGTAAGACGAGCAGAAAGAGAGAAAAGATCGCGAGAGTATCTCTGTTTCTGTCCAAGTTCATGCATCAGAATTTTAAAGCTTGGTGTTTAGGACTCAAATCGTAATTTCTCTCATCAAAGTTTCTTTTTTTTTTTTCTTACTATTCGCGTCGTACTTTTTCGAAATTGCAGATACCTTGCGGATACCTTGGATAAATCGCGAGAGATCCACGGAGGTACTAAAATAATTATTCCACCTTTATGCGGAAGGGTCACCTACGCAACAATGTTAATAACCGAATGCTGGCAGCGGCGAACAGTTCTTGTTGACGTAGCTGATACACAACCGAATACACGATGTATGCTCGGGGGGGATTTATTTAATTATAAGCCCCGAGCACGCCAAACAACAGCTCAACATTATTCAAGCAGCAAGTTACTACGCTGCTGGATGAATTTTCGATTACGAGGGATTCCTGTGAGATTTACTGGAAAATTCGGTGACGTCTTTGGTGGACAGTAATGAAATTGTAACTGGGATAATTCCTTTCCTTTCCCCCGCCCAACACGATACGTTGAAAACTGTTCCGTTTACAGAGAGTTTATTATTCGAGAAGATCTAAGAAAAAGGATTGAAATCGAAGCAGGCGTTATGTATTTGATTCTGGAGAAGTGTTAGGGAGGAATTATTTATTGCAAAGGGGTTGGGAATGTTATTAAAAAATGCAGAGGAAGTAGAAAGTGCGTACAGTGGAAAATTGGGAAGAGTCCATTTCAAGTGATTGTGACTTCAGAACCGATGCATGGAATAGAAAAATTCAGAGACTATTTTATAGATAAAAGTCTATGTTTACATTGTACATAACAAAAGTTCACATAATTATTAGTTAACATTCATAAAAAACAATAAATGTACGGTAACAGATAACGACGCATTTAATGCAAGGAAATATATCTTCATATTTTCCATTAATTAATAATTATGAGAACTTTTGTTAAGTAAAATGAAAATATAGACTTTCATTGGATCCGAAATTACGATCACTTGAAATCGACTCTTCCCGATTTTCCACTATAGTAACTTTCCCGTCACACTTTCGAGAAACAATTACCCAATTATAATTCCTCAAAACCCAACAAATCAACCACCCCCAAAATTAACCACTTTTTACACCCTCCCTCTCTCCACTTCACCTATCACAGCGCACCAACAATCACATTACCCGTGTACAATTTATTATCGAAGATCTAACCAAAAATCGAGGTCGAAACATTTCGCGACATATCGGAGATACTTCAGATAAGGCTATTACCGTCCCTCTTATCTGACCAACATCCTTAATTGATCAAATCGTGTAAATATTTACACGGACTCCTCGATCGTCGTCCATCGCACGAATAAAAATTCTATCCCCGGAGGTTAAGGGGGTATCCTGAATTAGGAGGTCTAAAAAAAAGCGGATTTTCGTGAATTTTTTTAGGATGGACAAAAATAATTAATTCCATCGATCTTTTTATCCTGTTTTCATACATATTTGAGTAGTCTGTACAAATTTTTTCACCAAGAGATATTCAAATTCAGTCGACTGTGACGCACATTTGTAGAGCATCTCACAATTAAAACTTCGTAATTTTGGTTTGAGACAAAAAAAAACCAAAGAAATTTTCATTTTCATACATTTTTCTTGTATGTGAACTAAAAAAAAAAACCGCAAAAATGGTGAAATGTGAAATTACTGCAAGTTTGAAAAAGAGAACGAGTTCTTTGGGTGCAAAAAAGTCACTTTAACTTGATAAAAATGTTGTTTGACATTTTTTTTTTGTATGAATTTTCTTAGTTCACATAAAAGAAAAATGTATGAAAATGAAAATTTCTTTTGGTTTCTTTTTGTGTCAAACCAAAATTACGATCCGCATCTTTCCCGCCGATAGGAGGTTTTAATTGTGAGGTGCTCTACAAATGTGCGTCGCCAATAAACTTAATTTGAATATTTCTTATTGAAAAAATTTGTACATACTACTCGAATGTGTATGAAAATAAGATAAAAAGTTCGATAGAATTAATTATTTTTTTTGCATCCTAAACAAATTTCTCAAAAAACAGCTTTTTTTAAACCTCTTAAATTCAGGATACCCTCTTAATAAGAGGGATAGGACGAGAGGACGCGAATAAGAAACAGGGGAAGCCCCTGCGCGACGTAATACACCTCAGGGTGGTCGCGGCGTCGTAATGCTCGTTACATCTACGCCCACACGTAATCGTATCACGCAACATCAGTTTGCTGGCAAACATTCGCACTCGAGTTATTCAAACAAACCGTACGCTCCCCACCGCCGAGCCAAGGCGGAGGCGACGCGATCGATCCGATAGACGAGAGAGAGTCCACCCGCCACGAGTTTATTAGAAACTTTTCCGACGGAAAATCGCGTCTCGTCGAGAGGAGGTCGTCGAATCCCAGTCACTGGGAATTCACCAGCAATTTCGAACACCGACGACTTTTACCGTGCTCTGCTCGACTCTTTCCACGTTCTTCGACCGTATCTCGCTTAGACTCCAACCCTAAAACTGCACCTAGACACTCTGCAGTGAAAATCTTCGTGGTTGATCGGTAAATTAAGTGCGACGGGGGCACTTTTAGAAAAGTCGCGGTTGATGTTGGTGATCTTTGGTGGAGATTTTACAATTGTATTTTAGAATTGGAATAAATTCTGTGCTTCTATATTAAGGGGACCAGAAAGTAATGTCGTTTCTTCTACATTAAATTCAAACAAATAAATTTATAATATGTTTCTATATTTGATCAATTATGTAATCGTCCTCGTCGTCAACAATTTTGTCATTTAATGTGCAAATTTTCAATACCTGATCGATACAAATCAATTGGTGCGCAGTGAACTGATAAATAATAAAGAAGTATTGACATTCGCAGAAGCGACATTACTTTCTCGTCCCCCCAATATTTCAGCACTTGTAAGTCTACTTTACGTACAGTGGGTGTGGAATGTATTCGTACGCCGGTCAATTTCCTAAAAAAACTTTTGTGAAATTGTAATTTATTAATTTCTTTTTTTTATAATCAATGATATTCTACATATCCTCGGAAATCTCTAGAATAGATATTTTACAAACAATAGTTACTAGTTTATATAATTTGCGAAATTAACAAGAAAATACAAAAAATTGGCAGAAATATAAAGAAATATAGCAATAAATATTAATATTATATTAACATTAATATTAATAAATATTCGTACGGTTTTTATAAAGAACCATTTACAATAGAATTTGCAACATAAACACATCAGTTTATAGCTTCGTACGAATTAGAAACATCAAAATTACAGTAAAAAAGTCTTAAAAAATGTTTTAATACAAGAGTGGAAAAAGATCCCATCCCGAATAACATCAAATTTGGTTAATTTACCTAATGCCTAGAAGAGTTGCAGCAATTATAAAATGAAAATGAAATTCCACGAAGTATTAATTATTTATAAATTAATGTAAATTCCATGTTTTTTTTTTTAATGAAGTTTTAAAAATTTAACATTTGTTCGAATACCTATTGCTTCTATATTTCTATCAATTTATCGTTTTTTCTTGTTAATTTTGCAACTTATATAAATAACTAATTTTTTTTATACTGCATCTGTTGTAGAGATTTCCACGAATATGTAGAATGTCATTGTTTATGAAAAAGAAGTTAATAAATTGCAATGGAACGTAGTTTTTTTTTTTTTATTTGACCAATGTACGAATACTTACTACACCCACTGTATATTCTCTCGTCATTTTGTTTTGGTGGAATTCCAACGTTGTATGTCAACCAAATCTTCATTATAGTGAATCTAAGTACAGTGTCTTAACCTGATGGACATTGCGATGTATCTGTATACACGAAATTTGATAACTAATCAATTTTAGTTACTATTCTTTAAATAGATTATGGTGTAGAAATTAATTCTGTACCTTTACATTTAATTACTTATAACTCTAGTTTAACCCTTTGCGCTCTAGTGGCGCCTCTAGGGCGGCATATGTAATTTAAAAGCGATTTTTGAACGTACAATTTCAATTGTACTTATATCAAAATACAGCTAATTATTAATTGAAATAATATACATTGAGTCGTGAATGTTTCTAGATATTTCTTTTCGAAGCAGAGTTTTGGTTTTACAGAAATTTATTAGAAAAACGGACTCGATTTGATTCTATAGAAAAATGCCTCGAGCGAAAAGGGTTAACTAGAAATATTTATTGACCATTTTATTATGTTGGGGTACCATAACGAAGAAACGTACAGATTGTAAATGAAGAAACTTTCTTACATCGATGATAACAGTAGTCGAACCGATTCTGCACCGACGAGTGGATCGAGTCATGAATGAACTCATGTTACGAGTATCGATCCGATTGGCCAAGCAGGTTGCCGATGCGTTTGAATAAAGTTAAGGGAGCGGTCCGCTTAGTATGGATTTGCCGCCTTATGCGATTACGTATGCGCGTCGAGTTGAATGTTACGAGCGTTATGACTCGTGTCTGTCATAAGACCTCATGCGTGGCTTCTTTGCATAGTTCCCTGCTCTTAGGCCTCTCCTTCCACCTTTTCCCTCGGTTTAAACGATCTAACCGTTCGCCTACCATTTATCAAGGTGCATTTTCTAGCAGACTCTCTCCAATATTTCACTCTTTTTTATGTATTCTTTCCATCTATTCATCGTCTACTTTTACAACCTTTTTTTATCTAATTATGTGTCTTTGTAACTTACACGTAGCTAGTCGTTTCGTAATTTTATTCAATTTACGTAACTTACGTGATTTATATAGTTTATATATCATTTGTGTAGCTCGTATGTTCGTATCATATAAACGTCATACAAAAGTACAAAATTCATAAAAAACATCATATAAACTTCGTCTAAAATTTGTATAAGATTCGTGTAAACTTTATGTAAAATTCATATAAACTTCTTATAAACATCATACCAAATTTGTACAAAATTTGTTCAAAATTCATATAAACGTCATACAAAATTTGTGCGTGCTTTATATAAACTCCATATAAGATTTTTGTAAGATTTACATAAACGTCATATAAGATTCACATAAACGTCATATAAGATTCACATAAACTTCCCAGAAATTTCATGTGAAATTCATCGGATGAAGTTTCTATTAAAAGAAAAATATCGAGAGATTCGCAACTGGGTGTGAAGAACTCCTCAACGCAAACAGTGTTCCCACCTCGATAAATGCAGCTTCCATTTCACATTAACGAAGGTCCCAGAGAGACGTGCTCGAGCGAAGTCGAATTTCGAGTAATTAACATTGGATATAAATATTAGAACAGCCTCCGTTTGCTTTTTCTTCTGTTCCAAAGTTCCGAGTTTAAGGGAATTATTCATAATCCTTTAATTTCGCCTCGGTGCGAGGTAAAATGTCGGTCGAACGGGATAAGAAGAAACCCCGCCGAGTAAAAAATGTAAAAGGAAATTACACCGTTTCGCGGGTCCCTGAGCAAGACCAAAAAACCTTCTTCCTGGAGCTCTAATTAACCGAAAGAAGCACTCGTCGCCTTCCCTTTTGGAACCGGAAGGAAGATATCGAGCCAAAGGCATCGCCGAACAGCTAATGAAAATTGAACGAAGGAACCGACGGAACGTATTAATTGGCTTCCGACGACGCAACCCTTCGCCGACCAAGAACAAAACCCTCTGGATCGCAATCCTAGAACCCTGTGTCTCGCTTTAACCGGTTAGCTTCGCTAATGAAATGCAAATATTGCCATTTATTAATTGAGTTACGGTGGCATCATAAGAATTTCATGGGGAACATTTACTGGATCGAAAAATAGAATGTTTTTACTTCGAAATAAATTGTAATAAGTTGTAAATTTAACAGAATCTAGTATGTACGTGTACAAATAAATGTGCCAAATTTCAAAATGTTATGGCAGCTACTTTAACTGTAAAAAATCGAGAAAGTTGCCTCGAAATTGGCAGGAAAATAAAACTACCTTGATTAAATATATGTAATTACGTGTTCTTCAAGTACCTCTGTTCCTCTCGTATTTATTAGGTTGTCCCAAAAGTTTCTTTCGTTTTATTAATAATTAATATATACACAATATTTTATGTTTTATGTTACATTAGAAAATTGTGTACAATTCATTTCGCTCCATTACTGTTACAGCATCAATCTCTAAGAAATTAGATCGTCTATTTATATAAACACTGTCACAGAAAATAATTGAGTGTAACTCACGAAAGAAACTTTTAGGACAACCTAATATTATAATTAAAATCTTCGCGAACGTGTCTACAGAAATTGAACCTAAATAGGAATTTATTTTATTCGGCAAATATTATAACATGAACTTAACTTTCAATATTTTTTATATTCTTGCGTATTGTTTGCATTTTGTAGTTTCTTGCATTCAAATTTCCTATAAATGCATAAAGATCCGCTGTCTATGTATAATAATTACACGACTACTAATGGAGTTTATATGTTTCAAGTAATTACTATTGCGATGGAGAAATGAAATAACGGCGATTTTTGTATCGTCGAGAGTTCCACGATTTTCTCGTCGAAGGAATTTTCCCTAGACGCCGGATATCTGGACCCGGAGGCTGCCAAGTGCGTCTTAAGTAAACGTAGCTTTCGTTTTCTTTGGATCCATCTGCCACGGCAGGTAGACAGGTGCTTCGAGCTGGTTTAGACCCAAGTGAAGAAGGTGAAATTCTCGAAGAGACTATTCGAGGAAAGGACACTCGAGGAGCACTCGCAACCCTCCTGCAATACGGACACTTCAATCTTCGACCTCTTCGTGGTTGGAATTTTCTTCAAAATAAATTATTTACTCGAAATTTTATATTCTGTATTATTTGATCATTTTAAGAGATTTATTTGTCGAGTACAGGCTTATTCGTTCCAATAATTATTTTTTTTCTCAGTCATTAGTAGACTGCGAATTTGTATGCATTTATAGTTAATTTCCATAAAATATGCAACGATATAACAAAACATTGAAAGTAAAATCCGCATCATAATATTTACAGAGTAAAATAAATTCCTACTTAGGCTCAATTTTTGTAGGTACGTTTTCAAAGATTTTACTTTGCACAATTTTTATATAAATAAATTTTATTTTATTCTATCTCTCATATTCCTCAACTTCTCAGAGGGTTCTTAGATGTCGGTCCAAATGTGAACATTCTCAAATAATCGTATTACTTCTTGTTTCAGAATTGTTATAAATAAAAGACGCAACATTTTACAAACAACTTTTACGTAAAAACGAAATCTAACGAGATAACCGAGGTCATCTTCTTATTCTCACTTACAGATATTTCCCTTAGAGTCAAGCACAGTTTTTATTCGAAAAACGCGTCTCTGTTACTCTTTAGCCTTCGTCTTTCTTCGAACATACGCCCATATGTTCCACAGATAACCGCTTTCCAACTGTTTATCTCAGTCTCGAAGTTGTTGCGACTTTATCCCGTGCATTAATTATTCCAGTAATATCAATAATCGTTACTGCCAAGGGAGGCGCTGTAATAAACACGTTACAATCGTAAAACCGATAGTGTCGTCGTATTGAACGATATCGTACGCAGTCACGCTGGTTCCCCCGTGTTTCGACAATTCAGGAGTACAGACGCGTTCCCTCCCTCGCGTCGCATATCTCCGCTCATTATCAAGTATAATCGCGGTTTAATATAATCATGCCCGATTCCGCGCGTTGAATTATCCGCGACGAGACATGGTCGTGACAGCTTCGATTTCGATGAAATAATCTCGCTTAATTAGTTCCACTGTTACCGATGGCAACGCGATAACAATAGTTGGGAAACTGGTACGGATCGAGCAAAGTTAGAGGTATCTAACCAAGAGCAGAGAAATGCCCATTGCAGGTGTGTAAAACGAAGTGAGCAAAATATTATTAGCTAAGTTGTATCGGAGGAGATTCGAACTCGCGACTCGGTGGATAGTGGTAAGGGACGATCGTCTTAGCGAGTAAACCGTTCTTTTGGTTGAATTAATTGGGTCTAAATATTGTTTTTAGTTCGATAAGAAAAATGAATCTGATTTCTTTTGAAGTCCTCGCGGTAGCTATGTGAACCTGCCACACGACTTTTCAAAAATTAATTTGGTATCAGAGAAAATGATAGTATTTCGTTTGTAGTTGATTGTAGTAATAATAGTTTCGTTTGTGCCTTTATAAATTAATAATTAAAAAAATTAAAAAAGTGGTCAGCACCCGACATTGAGATTTTTGGAATCTGTTTTTTCCCTACTCTTTAGAATCGTTTGTACCCGTTTGTACCGCTTGTCGTTTAGTTTGTACCTCAATAGTTTAAATTTTATAATTCAACCGTATCAGCAATTGCTTGTAAAATTTTAACTGTTGAGATACAAACGAAACGATAGCGGTACAAACGGGAACAAACGATTCTAAAGAAGAGGGAAAAAATAAACTTTAAAAATCTCAATGTCGGGTGCTAACCATTTTTTGAATTTTTTTTAATTATTAATTTATGAAGGTACAAACGAAACTATTGTTACTACAATCAACTACAAACGAAATACTATCATTTTCTATTAAAAAAAAAATGAATATTTGCAAAGTCGGGTGCCAGGTCCACATAGCTCCTCGCGGTTTTTTAGTTCTTAGAAGTGCGGGGCGATAAGCCTGTTAATATAAACACTCTCTGAGTTTTCGTAGAGATAAAATAAAATTCATTTAAGTAAAACTATAGTATTTCATTTACTGCTTCCACCCATGATCGAACACTCTGTTCCTTTATTATTACCTAGGTAACGACTTGTTACGTTAGTTTATATCGGAAATGCATAAAATTCGCAATCTAATAATTAATAATGAACAAAAATTTGTGTGACTCGTTGAATTTAATGCTGTCTATCTTACAATTGAACTACCGAATAGAAGAATTCTAATGTTCAATGAGCATGGATTCAGTTGCAATAGAGATTACTCTGAAAGTGGAGATGTTCAGATTGCCATAAATCTGAGTCAGAATCTATCTAATTAGCAGGTCTGTAAGAGCAACCACTCTTGGTTTCATTATCAATCAGGTTCTCGGTTACATATCAATCAGCTCCAAGTTCGGTCAATTTAACGGACCGATCAGACTCCATCAGTCGTCGGTTAATCGGATAATCAATTAGTTGACATAGGAGCAATTAAGCTCATCAGACGTGACCTCCCTAGTCGCTCAACTAGTGATCCATGACCCTCTAGTTCGACTAGGAGGGACCAGTGAACTCTTCCTCGTACGAGTAGGGACCTGTGACCTTTACTCGTCTAGATGAAAGGTTCAAGGCCCTCTGGCGGCTCAACAAGAAATTGCTGAATTCCTTCTGGTCTAATCAGGTGTCTATAAAATAATCACTAGGTGTCTAGTTACAGATTCGGGATTTTCCAGTGGTCCAAGTAGAAACTAGTAAACTTCTACTATTACGAAATTCTTATTATTTACTTGTATTTTTATTTTCTTTTTGAAATTACCCAGTTCTCTATTAACACTTTATCTACCGGGCTATTTAGAAACAGTCTTTAATTAAAAAAAGAATTTTCTACAGCAGCATATGCCGATCTAGGCTGACAATAATTCCTTCATACTATAACTATAATAAATAAATTCGTGAAGCTAAATACTGGAATTAAAAAGCCTATAGAAATAGGCTCCCGATAAATAAAGTGTTAACAATATCTTTATCGCAGTTTTCGCTGACAATCATTGAAACAAATAAATACTTATCATGTATAAATAAAAATTCTTTTAGTCCTCCCTTTTTTAATTTTAAATACATCCTAACATTTCGACTACTCCCGCTTACTCCCGCTACTCGACTTAGTTGCCGGTAGTTTCGGTACAGAAAAGTGTCAAAAAGTTTATCTAAACAAAACGATCTCCTATCATATAAACCTTTGCATAAATTCGCGTAAATAAGGCCCGGAACGTCGCAACTGAAATACCGAATAGCAAGGCGATTGAAAAAAAAAAAATACCGTGAATAATGAAACGTGGAGTCGATCGAGCGCGAGGGATCGATACCGTGGAATTAGTCGGCGCGGCGAACGTCAATGGAGATTATTATGCAAGGATGACGGAACGGCGATCGTCGCTCGTGTGCAACGTGAATCACGATACACCGATCGCCACGGCGATAAAGGCTAGTCCGAGGTGGTTCGATAACTGTCAGTCACTAGACGATTGTACACATACGCGACCGGGGAGTTACATACTACAGCCCCTGCTGGCATGGAACAGCTTCAAAGCGCGGTAATGCGGGGGAGGATACCCCGCGGATCGATAACGGGGGAGGAAGATGGTGTCCACAAAGTAAACCGATGAATTGAGCGGCTATCGAGAAACCGGTGGTCGACGGCTGACGGAATGGGGCCGAGGTAATTAATTCTGCGTTAATTATACTGTTAATTGAATTATTAAAAGGAAAGAGATAGGATATTCTACCACTGAAACTACAATTTGACAGGAACAAATTATAAGAATTTTGTACATTTCTCAGTTATCAATTTTCTCCAACTAACGAGCTATGTGAACCTGGCACCCTACTTTTCAAAAATTAATTCTTTTTTTTAAAAAAATGACAGTATTTTGTTTGTACTTGAATGTTACCACCAATAGTTTTGTTTTTACCTGTTGGGTTAATAAAGGAACCGGACCACCAATCTCTCAATAACTATTATATATTTGATTAACGATACAACGTGGTCGCCGGTCATAGCTCGACTAGACGCATCAAACACACACACATTCGCCTAGAAACAAAAAAGTCTAGCACACACATACCTAACACGGAGGCGCGTAGATATTTCGCGGCATTTTCAACAGTATCTTCATCAATTAATAATTCAAAATAATTCAAAAGATGGTCAGCACCCGATAATGAGATTTTCGAAATCTGTTTTTTTTCCTATTCTTTAGAATCGTTTGTACTCGTTTGTACCGATTTTCGTTTCGTTTGTACCTCGATAATTTAAATTTTACAAGCAATTGTTGATACGGTTGAATTATAAAAGTTAAACTATTGTGGTACAAACGAAACGAAAAGCGGTACTAACCGGTACAAACGATTCTAAAGAATGGGGAAAAAACAGATTTTGAAAATACTGAAAATTGACTATTTCCACTCTTACGCGGATCAATAATTGCTATATAATTTAAACTACTGAGGTACAAATGAAACGAAAAGCGGTACAAACGGGTACAAACGATTCTAAAAAATAGGGAAAAAACAGATTTCAAAAATCTCAATGTCGGGTGCTAACCATTTTTTGAATTTTCTTTATTTACTAATTTATAAAGGCACAAACGAAACTATTGATGGTACACTCAAGTACAAACGAAATACTATCATTTTCTATAAAAAAAAATTAATTTTTGAAAAGTAAGGTGCCAGGTTCACATAGCTGAAGTAAGGTACGAAGACGAAGACCTTCGCGAAGAAGGGACGACAATTGTATGTCTCTCATTGCCAGATACCAACCCCCCCCCCCCTGCCTGCCAATTCTTATTTCTCTTGTCTGTAGTTTTGCCTGAGTATAGCCGGATAAGGGGGTCAAAAGTGCCCTTGAACAAAATTGATCAATGAACATATCAATTAACAGAGTGTTAAAAAAAACCATTTGTGCCAAATTTCAACCCCGTACCCTTACTGGAAGGGTAGTTACAGGGCAAAATGCAATTTACAGTTTAAGCTGTATATCTTTTGTCGTACTGTATGAAAAATTTTGAAAAAAATTACAAATATTCTACTTTGTGGAAGACTTTTACTTTTCTACTTTTTTTTCCTTTTTCTTTTAAATTATTTTTAAGCTTCTCGAATTTTTTATTAATCCGCTTTGCAGTGAAAAATTCTGAAAAAACTCACAAACACGTACGCCATAAAGTAGGATATCTGTAATTTTTTTCGAAATTTTTGATAACGTACGACAAAAGATACACAGCTTAAACTATAAATTGCATTTTGCCCTGTAACTACCCTTCCAGTAAGGGTACGGGGTTGAAACTTGGTACGAATGGTTTTTTTTAACACTATTAATTGACATGTTCGTTGATCAATTTGGCTCAAGAACACTTTTGATCCCCTTATCCGGCTATACCCTTTAAAAAGAAGGAAAAATAAATTGAAATGGCATTTTAAAATGATTGTAATTACCTACTTCCAATCTGATCAATTTGGAATGATTTTGCCACAATTTTTGGAAGACGACAATTTTAACAGAGAATCAATTTTATTCATAAATTAGTGTGTTCCTCCACTCTCCAATTACAAAGGCTGCCTCGTATAGATTGATTTTCGCTATTTCCAGTCATTTCGATTGCCTTCTCGAGAAACGAGCGTGGATTCGTTTCTTCGAAACTTCGTTATTTCCGGCCAACGACAGAGTCGCCTCAAGTGGCGTTAAAAAATAACGCGGTACTTCAACTCAAGTTGGAGGTAAATATTACCTCGGAGCAGCCCCCGTTCCAAAAATATAAACAGTAATGGAAGATTGAGAAGCGTAACCACGGTAGCCTCCCATGAAATTAATTCCACGAACGACCATCGATTCGTTTTAATTCAATGTTTAAATGAAAAGTTTCGTTTAACATTTCCCTCCTAAATTGAATGATATCGATCTCTACATACAGTGGGTGTAGAAAATATTCGTACACCGATCAATTTCCAAAAAAAACTATGTCAGATTGTAATTTATTAATTTATTTTTGATAAACAATGACATTCTACATATTCTCGGAAATCTCTAGAATAGATAGATTACAAAAAAATAGCTATTTATGTAAGTTGCGAAATTAACAAGAAAAAAAACAATTAATCGATAGAAATGTTGAAGCAATAAATATTCGCACAACTGTTTAATTTTTACATTAATTTATAAGTATATAATACTTCGTTCGTGGGATTTCCTTTTGGTTTTATAATTATTGCAACTCTTCTAAGCATTAAATTAACTAAATTATTAGTTATTCGAAGTGGGATCTTTTTCCATTCCTCTATTAGAACCTTTTTTAAAAGTACTTTACTGGAAATTTGATGTTTTCTAATTCACACGGAGCAATAAACTAATGTGTTTACGTTACAAACTCTACTGTAAATGGTTCGTCATAAGAATCGTATAAATACTTATTGCTTCTATACTTTTACCCACTTTTCGCATACTTTTTTGTTAATTTCACAAATTATATTAACCAGTAAAACATCATTGATTACAAAAAAAGAAGTTAAGAAACTACAATTTCACACAAAAGTTTTTTTGGGAAATTGATCGGTGTACGAATACATTCTACACCCACTGTACGTTATCATAGACTATCATTGGAGAAATAGAGGATACTGAACAACCTCAACTATATTTTTATAATTAGGGGAAGGGGGTGCAAAGTAACTTATTAATAAAATTAATTATCCATTACAATAGTTGGTAGTTTATTATTAACCCTTTGCACTCGAGAGGTGACTCTCAGTCGCCATTAGGTTTCACGCAGCAAATCTACAATAGCTAATGATTCTTTAGGTTTAATTTCTTTAGAGTTCGAAGTGTCGATAGAATGATTGTCGCCGATGTTATTCTCGAATCTAAATAGCTTAGAATTCATGGCAATAGAACGCTAAGAAACATCTTGAGTTACTGGTAGATACCAGAAAAAAAGGCCTCGGATGCAAAGGGTTAATCTTATTTACATTTTAAATATTCAAGCACTTAAAAAATAAATTAAAAAATTCCTCCCCCTAAAACTTGATGTTTCTCTATTTTCCCCCTTCTTATTATACTTGCCAAGCGTGGTCTCGCTTTATCTAACGACTACATTGCTCACGTCGACTCCGGTGCAGCGGTTAATTGGTCGATAAATTTTTCTTGCGAAAAGTGCTGCCAGATGAGATTCTAAGTTTTGCTAAACTACTCGTAGCAATTATTCACCCGTCGTGTCACGTTCTATTTTTTTCTCGCAAGATATACGCGACACTCTCGGGTCTTCCAAGTCTCTGACATATGGGGAAATCACTGATAACAGGTTTATCAGCGATACCAGAGTTCCACTCATGACTTTTCCTCAAATGCCTTGCGTTATCAATAAGTTGGGTGGATGTACAAGATACCTAAAAATTTCCGCGGTAGTTCTAGTATCTTTCTTCTGTCTTAATTTCAGGACTGAACACGTGTGGCGCCCATAATTCGCGCATTCTCTGTGCGCTAAAATTCATTTTAAAACTCCATCCCAGCCATTTACTACAATTTGCCATTTATGACCCCGGTAAAAGGTCCTTTTGGTTCTTTTTCCCTTCGCTAAAATTCCACGAAGAGTTTTATCCGATATCGTCGCTCCATTGTTTTCTTAAAGTTCGTTTCTTATTTCGAGTCCCGAAATTAGAACACACCGCGTCATTATTTGGTCGATAAATTCTGAAACGCCATGTACATCGACGGGTCGCCAAATGTCACGGGACGAAAAACAAAGAATTTAATTAAACGGAGCACGTAGATCGTAAAAGCGAGTTGTAAAGCGCGAGTGAAAGCAGGAGAGTAGCAGAAAACGGTAATTCAGGTAATTATATAGGTGAATAGACGAGGGAGAGTGGGAAGAATCCAAGGAGAAAGAAAAAAATAGAAATGTTATGGCAACGCGTGCGAATGAAATTAAATAGAATCGCGGATAAGAAAGCGCGGAAATTTCAACAAGGAACGTTGGATTTAATTAAATTCACTTACTGTAATAAGTCGACCACCGTAAAACTCGTCCGTGCTACCGTTATAGTTCGCGCCGCGACTATAGTCGCGCGTGTTTCGATGACAACGAACCCAAGACGAAATTTATATCCAGAGAAAACTTTCTAAAACCAAATGTAAGTAATTGATTCGGTAAAATAATGTTAGTTCGATAAAAAGGGAAAACATCACGGATATTCTTTAGACTTTATTATACAATATATTAGGCTGTCTGGAAAGTTCATGCCGATTTTTAGTAGGCGGTACAGGTCTGAATATATCGGAATGGCTGATAACAAATAAAATGTGTACATTCCTTAACAGGTGGAAAGGTTGTGAAACAAAATGGTATGTCGACAATCGATATTGAACTGAAACGTCTCGATAGATCGTTGTGAGGAGTCGAATTAAGGTCGATTCAGATTATACGACACGGACCGGCAACGACACGTACCGGCATCGACACGACAAAACGTTAAAACACGCGTTTCAATGGAACTATTCACACTTAACAGACACCGACCTGAACGTTACGTCAACGGGAATAGTGTGAATAGTTCCATTGAAACGCGTTTTTTAATGTTTTGTCGTGTCGGTGCCGGTACGTGTCGTATAATCTGAATCGACCTTTAGTTTAATCGAGAAACAAGGGAAAAAGCGAAGTGAACGGAGGCGAGAAGAGAAACAAAGAAGATAATAGACGTATAATAAGAAAACGTAAAATCGTGAAAAGCATTGATATAAGCAAATGATTTGCATTTAATCAATCTTTTACGAAGTATAATTATAAAATATAAGCAGATTAACTGTATTCGATTTCTCTTTACGAAAGGTACGTATATAATTCAATAAATATATATCAAAATTCAAATATGCCTTTGAATTTTTCTTAAAAAAAGGCATGAACTTTCCGGACAACCCAATATATAGAAAGAAAAAAAATAAAAAACTTTACAAGCTGCCCCATTTAATACAAAATAATTTACTAGACGGAGCTTTCGTTTCCTTGGAATTCATTCACAGACTTACAGTGTGTGTAGAAAGTATTCGTACACCGATCAATTTCCCCCAAAAAACTGTAAAATTGTAATTTATTAACTTATTTTTTTATAAACAATAACATTCTACATATTCTCGGAAATGTCTAAAATAGAAAGATTACAAAAAAAAATAGCTATTTATGTAAGTGGCGATATTAACAATTAGAAAAAACAATTAATCGATGGAAATGTTGAAGCAATAAATATTCGCACAACTGTTTAATTTTTACATTAATTTATAAGTATATAATATCTCGTTCGTGGGATTTCCTTTTGGTTTTATAATTATTGCAACTCTTCTAAGCATTAAATTAACTAAATTATTAGTTATTCGAAGTGGGATCTTTTCCAATTCCTCTATTAGAACCTTTTTTAAAAGTACTTTCTTGGAAATTTGATGTTTTCTAATTCGTACGGAGCAATACACTAATGTGTTCACGTCACAAACTCTGCTGTAAATGGTTCGTCATAAGAATCGTATAAATACTTACTGCTTCTGTACTTTTACCCACTTTTCGCATACTTTTTTATTAATTTCACAAATTATATTAACTAGTAAAACATCATTGATTACAAAAAAAGAAGTTAAGAAACTACAATTTCACACAAAAGTTTTTTTGGGAAATTGATCGGTGTACGAATACATTCTACACCCACTGTATATTGGGATGAATTGGATTCTTAACGAATCGCGCGGGAAATTCAAAGATCGCGCGGGGAAAATTCTTCCCAACGATCTTTCGAAGGTTCCGATTCCATTGGCCGCGACAATCGGTAGCTTTGAACTCGCGGAAACCTTCCCTAGGATCCTTGGCCCACATATTCGCACGTGATCGAACGCCTGATCAGCGCTTCCACGTAATCGACGTATCGAGTATCATTATAGGACGAGAAAACGACGATACAGGCGCGCTATGATCGTCGCGTTAAGGGGGTATCCTGAATTAGGAGGTCCAAAAATAAGCGGTTTTTTGTGAGTTTTTTTAGGATGGAAAAGAATAATTAATTTTATCGAACTTTTTATCCTATTTTCATACATATTTGAGTAGTCTGTTCAAATTTTTTCAACAAGAAATATTCAAATTGAGTCGACTGCGACGCACATTTGTAGAGCACCTCACAATTAAAGCCTCCTATCGGCGGGAAAGATGCAAATCGTAATTTTGGTTTGACACAAAAAAAAAACCAAAAGAAATTTTCATTTTCATACATTTTTCTTCTAAGTGAACCAAGAAAATTCATACAAAAAAAAATTTTAAACAGCTTTTTTATCAAGTTAAAGTGATTATTTTCACCCAATGAACTCGTTCTTTTTTTCAAACTTGCAGTAATTTCACATTTCACCATTTTTGCGAGTTTTTTTAGTTCACACAGAAGAAAAACGTATAAAAATGAAAATTTCGTTTGGTTTTTTTTGTGTCAAATCAAAATTACGAACTGCATCTTTCCCGCCGATAGGAGATATTAATTGTGAGGTGCTCTACAAATGTGCGTCGCAGTCGACTCAATTTGAATATTTCTTGTTGAAAAAGTTTGTACACGCTACTCAAATATGTATGAAAATAGGATAAAAAGTTCGATAGAATTAATTATTCTTTTCCATCCTAAAAAAATTCACGAAAACCCGCTTTTTTTTAGACCTCCTAATTCAGGCTACCCCCTTAAAGGATAGGAAGAGTGAAGGAGGGTTCATCGTAACGAAAAATAGAATGAAATCGACGTCCTTATTCAAAAGATGTTGCGTTTTAAATCGTACTTTTTCTGCAGCTTGAAATATTTGTTGCATTGCGTTAAAAAAAAATCAAATAGCGTCTTTGAAGGATATTGAATGCAACTACGAAAGTTTATATTTGTGTTCTTGATTTAAATTGTATTTGTTCGCAGCTTGAATTATTATTAGGTTGTTCTAAAAGTTTCTTTCGTGAGTTGCATTCCATTATTTACTGTGGCAGTGTTTATATAAATATGCAATCTAATTTCTTAGACATTGATGGTGTAACAGTAATGGAACGAAATGAATTGTACACAATTTTCTAATGTAACATAAAACATAAAATATTGTGTGTGAATTAATTATTAATAAAACGAAAGAAACTTTTGGGACAACCTAAGATATTTGTCACGTTGCGTTAAAAAAAAAACTTCAAACAGTATCTTTGAAGATGGTCGAATACAATGATAAAAGTTCGCATTTGAGTTCCTTGTATTTATCGTTAAAAAAAAGAGTTCCACTGATTACGCGAAAAATCGTCTTTCCAGCAGGAATCGCATTCCCTCGGTTCTCCATCGCAATCGGAAGACTTTGAATGACACGCGACACGAGTACGGGAATCGAATATCGTTCGTAAACGATTGCAGAGAGTGCATGCAAAGTGGATTCTTGAATACGTCGGTTGCTGGACCAATATCCTGTCGAACTTTCCAGGTCAAACAAAGCTCTTTTTTTTCAGAGAATTGTAAAAAGCTCTACAGGCTGTCCCATTTAACGCGACCATCCTCTATACTCCCTGCATATTCGTTTAATCAACGATAAGAATACCAATTTTATTTAAAATAATTTAGGATAATTTTGATTTAAGAATGTACGAAATAATTGTAATTTCTAGCGATAATTTACATCAACGTTCCCCCATTGACGAATCTTTGATAACCGATAAGGGGAAGGAACGTTCGAGAGCGTTAATTAAAAATTCACAAGTTTGTGGCGACGCAGCTAGCAAATTAGCGAACATGTCGAATGTTGCGATCGTCGAGTTCGAGACCATCGAACACGGGCCAGGTAATCGATACTTCGCTCGAACGCTTCCGCTCGGTTTACTTTTATTTCCTTAATTATCCGACGACGAGTAATTATCGGGGAAAGTGCACTTCTGGTCTGAATAGCGGTGCCTGTTGATAATCTAAGCTGTTCGAACCTCGACGCGCTGCGTACCATCGATCGGCTCCAATTTCTCGCGGTACAATTTAGTGGTACAACATTTATGGTGTAACTGCGCCGAACGTGTTTTGGATTATAAAAGGGGAACGCTTTTTAGTAGTTACTAGAAGTTATTCGTTGTTTATTATTCGTAGTAGTTATTTGTATTCGTACTCGTATTAGATGGTCCCAAAAGTTTCTTCCATTTTATTAATAACTAGTACATACACAATATTTTATGTCTAATGTTACGTTATACAATTGCATACAATTCATTTTGCTTCGTTACTGTTACAACGTTAACATCGAAGAAACTAGCTGGTTGTCTATTTATATAAATACTGCCACACAAAATAATTGAGTGCAAGTCACGGAAGAAACTTTCGGGACAACCTAATATTTACATTCATTATTTGTAGACTGCGGATCTTTATGCATTTATAATATGTCGAAATATGCAAAATACATGCAAGATGTATGCAATGTATATGGTAAACATAAGTATAGGAAATGTATGTATGGATCTATAAAATAATTATATAATAACTAGATAACTACACCATTAAATAATTAGATATGCATTTATGCAAAAAATATGCAACATATGCTATATGCAAAATAAAAAATATATTTTTGGAATCATCTAATCATGACATAAATTTCTGTCCAGATCCCATTCGTCTACCAATTGTCTATAAAAATATGCATTTGCATAAAGATCCGCAGTCTAATTATTTGTATTCATTATTCCTATTCATCATTCGTATTAATTATTTATAATCATTATCCGTAACCATTGTCTGTAATCATTAGACTGCGGATATTTATGTACTTATAGGAAATTTGGATGTCCAAGAAATTACAAAAAGCGCACAATATTCGAGAATATAATAAACACTGAAAGTAAAATAAATTTCTATTTGTGTTTCATTTTTGTGGGTATGTATGCAATGATTTTATTTTGCATAAAGATCCGCAGTCTAGTAATCATTATTCATATTCACTGTTCATTGTTCAGACAAGTACGTTCGCAAATCTAACTGAAATCCGCGCGTAAATACCGCAGGCAATGGCGTCGTTAATGGCGCTTTCTTTATCAGCGCGCGCGCGTAAACGATATTTCGATTACAGCGTCGGTGGCGCGTTACGTCAAAACATCCAACGATAAACGTACACGTCGATACGCTGAACGCCCGCATCCACCTGAAACGTTGCACGGTCGAGGACGGGTCCAAAGGACAGTCGCGATAGTAAACGAAAGCAAAAACTCGAGGTCTGTCAGCTGCTCTAACAAAAAAAAAAAGAGAGAGAGAAACTACTCCGTAATCGCATCGTAAACCGTTCCTACTGCGTCGAGAACACATATGGAAAAAATCCATATTCGAATAAGAGATAAACTGTTGAAATTATAATTTTACCACTTACAATTACAAATAAAAATGTAACCGTTCAATCAAATAAAATAAGTCGCGAGCGAATCGTTATACTGTAGCTTTACTCGTTATCAGTTATTTGAATAAAACACGATCTACCTCTGGTCGAGATGCAGCTCGATAACGCGTCCCATACGTATCGCGTTATCAGTGGACTCGCGTTTCCATTGTCCCTCGATTCTATATTAATCATTTATTTGATCATATTCAACGTCTTTATATACGAGAAAAACGAAACGCGAGATTTCACATCGATACGGATAGGTGAAAGGGCGAGGTTCCAACGAACGTGGCTTTAGCCATCGTAACTCCAAATATCTGCTCAGTTGTTTACAGAGGCTTGATCGTTGGAAGGATACACGAGATCGACGAATCGCGCAGAAAACGACGAAATTGGCGTCGCAAAGTACACGCTCCGACTGCTTTTCTTTCAACGTCGACGCCGATAAACCGAAAGTCGTTCGTTCGTCGCGATAGCTCGACGTCGGCAAATCGTCCAGCGAGTTTTTCTTTCGGACAGGAACGATTGAATTTGCTCGCGGAAGAACGCGTCGCGTGCCCGATCGAACGAAACTCGATGTTCGAAGGTCGCCGAGTGTAACGTCACTCTGTCATTTTAGTCACATGTTTGTTCTTTGTCACGCGGTTTAACGTGCGACAGCCTGTGTCACGGCGCGACGGATCGTTTCGCACGAGCGAACCAATGCGACCACGCTGCTCGAATCTTAAAAAATGATTCTGGAATCGATTGCGAATCGAAATGACTGGAATCTATTCATTTGCAATGAAAACCCTAGACTAAGAATAAATCTGAAGTTTGCCGATATGTTTGTCTCGTTTCTTCTGTTGAACATTTTCCAAAGAAGGAAATGAGAGAACACACGGCAGAAAACTTCGAATTTATTCGAAGTCTAGGGTTTTGCCCATCACTGATTTACACCAAAGAAACCTACAGAATCGATTCGAAAAATCGTTCCTCTGATTGTCCAGTACATCTCGGATATATTTTCATGTTAGATCTCCATATGTAAGACGTTACAGAGATAGAGACTACGAGGTTAATTAGCTATTTATTCGACGTGAATTTAAAAATCTATTCATCTATTCATTGAAAAATCTGGAATCTATTCATTTGCACCAAAGAATCCTACGGAATCGATTCGAAAAATCGTTCCTTCGATTGTCCAGTACATCTCGGATATATTAGGTTGTACCAAAAGTTTCTTCCATTTCATTAATAAGCAACACATACACAATATTTTATGTTTTATGTTACATTAGAAAATTGTGTACAATTCATTTCGCTCCATTACTGTTACACCATCAATGTCTAAGAAATTAGATTGTCTATTTATATAAACACTACCGTACAGAATAATTGAATGTACATTACGAAAGAAACTTTTGGGACAACCTACCATTTTCATGTTAGATCTGCATACGTAAGACGTTACAGAGATGGATACTACGAGGTTAGTTAGCTATTTATTCAGCGTGAATTTAAAAATTGCGAACCTCGCGAATAGTTGGATGATTTACGAGGAAATCGATTTGGAATCGAATATTGATGTCTCGTCGTACGACAGGTTGATGTCACAACGCGATCTTTTCGCACGAGCCAAAGAAAACGAATAAAAGGAGAAGAGAGTGCACGCGCTGCTTACGTTCTTTGGAAATTTTAACGTACGCTGGCTCGCGCGACACGATTTGCATCGACGTCTCCACGATCACGATTAACTCAGATGTTAAGTGGGTTAAATTGTCCCACCTTTTACTTACAGTTTTCTCATTCAGCTGGCAATGTTACGAACTGAATGCTAAATGCTAAATGGTAAATAAGCGACAACAGGAATTTGTACAAGTCGAAACGGATTAGTTGTTGACACTATCCTGCCTCGCAGTTGGAATTCTCCGTTTCCTTTAAATCGTGTCTCGAAGAGTTAATCGCGATCAACGATTACCGAGCAATAAGGCACTAATCATTGGATATTAAGATTCACAACGGCAGATTACTAATACGAATGGCGCTACCGATTAGTCTGACAACAGGGAACGATGATTGGAAAGGTAATCACAAAGCAATCAGTGACAACGCATCGATGCTACGAACACGACACGGTGACCTCTGTATTTCGGACAAAGGAGCAACGAAGATTCAACTGGTAAACACTAGAGACGCGGGTTGTCGAAGAGGTTGGCCCCTGCACAGTGTTCTTCTCCACGTTTCGTTCTTTATCGAGACACGAAGCAGCGATACGAGAGTCAGATAAGGAAACACGAGACGATAACGAGGCTCGATATCGCGCGCGGCAGGTGGAAACACCGACTCCTTCGCAGCCAAGGATTAAATGGAAAAATGTCACTGTCAAAAACGTTACACCGATCGCGACGCGTAGGAATCGGTGCTGTCGATTCTCGAGAAATCGTACACGCACGATAATACGGCTGCTCCGAAACGCACGACGATCGGCGCAAGTGGTTAGCAGATAATGGAAGAAACTTTCGGTGAAAACGACACAATTTTGAAGGATACGTACCTCGACGATTGAACGGCCGAACCCGAACGGCAACCTTTATTTTATCCGTAGCCATGATTTCACACCGGTAACGCGCACTGTATATCCCGATCACAAGGAACTGCTCGATGCTTTTGTATACACAAATAGAATTTTCACACGAACTTCATAGCGCTACATTATTTTCAACCCATACCGCGAACTTTTCATCCTTTCAAACGGCACTACGTCTCATCGAGCTCATGACACACTTCGCCATATTGCTTCAAGCTCGTCGTGCGCCAGACGACAGTCGTCCTATCGAGTGAACGTACTTTCGAGAACTGCCGCTAGGAACGCTCTCCGGTGACCGAGTCCTGTGACGTCACGTGTCCTGTCGCCCACCATCTGGTGGGGGAATATCGAACCGAGCATCGAGCACCGTCGATCGATGGGAACGTTTCGAGGCGACCATAGCCCGCGTCCTTTGAAACCGCGATCGCGTATAATTCACCAGTATATTCTCATATTTATCTCTTACGTTTCGAAATGAAATTACAATAAATACTACTGACAAGGTAACAAGAAACTTTGTGTATTATTTTTTCATCGATAATTTCTTTACCTTCTATGACGAGATTTTAAACAACTTAATTACATCTGAGCTATCCTTGATGAAAAAACAGGTTTTTGGAGAAGTTCTTGTGTATAAACCAATGGTTAAGAGTTCATGTTATTCCAATTTATGCGTGGAATGATGTGGAATAAAGTAAAATATGTGAATGTGCCACAATGTCGGTAAATCGTTACTGGTTGCGTCATCTAGCACTAATGCTTACAACTATTTCAAATATAATATAATTATAAGACTACTTTTTTATTACCGATGATTCAGTTTAAAGGAGTGGCAAATATCATCAAAGTATTATTATTTAATATTCATCTTATAAAAGATATGTAACAGCATATTTGTAAATAAATAATTCCACGTTGTAGAATTTAAGTGTAGGATTTGAATGTGAATTCAGGCCCCGCAAAATTTTTGAACCCGGCCCCGCAAAAGGTCACACCGGCCCTGAGTATAATTGAGGGGTAGTATTTGCATTTACTTCAGAAGTATTTTCAGTTGTTAACGACTATATAAGCTTTTCCATACTTCACTAGATATGCGAGTCTCATTTTTTTCTTTCTTTTACATGTCTGTTATACAGAGTGTCCCAAAAATGTTGTAGTTCCTTGAAATGGGTGATTCGGGAGGTGATTTGAAACAACTTTTTCCTTAGCGAAAATGTTGTCCGAGGCTTCGTTAAGGAGATATTAAGAGAAAACCCAGACCAATCAGAGCGCGCGTATACCGTTGGAGCGGCCGTGGTAGCGAAGGCTACGAGCTAAGCGGCCGCGTCAATGTCTTTCGATGCACGTCGAGTCACTTGTTCGCGTACAAGCGCGGCCGCTTAGCTCGTAGCCTTCGCTCCCGCCGGCGTTCCAGCGGTATACGCGCGCTCTGATTAGTCAGGGTTTTTTGTTAATATCTCCTCAACGAAACCTCGGACAACATCTTCGCTAAGGAAAAAGTTGTTTCAAATCACCTCCCGAACCACCCTTCTCAAGGTGTTTTGGGACAACATTTTTGGGACACCCTGTATATTTACATATGCTTACATGAATATGAGATTGAATTACTAACAATAATAAGCATGATAGACGTGCAAGTTCTAATAAGTGTTATGGAGGAAGCAATATACGTTATATGCATTGAGCTCTATCCTAACTGGAGTGTGAACTCCTGTAGGAAGAAATAGAGGCGACGGAGGTCCGAGAGAAATGCAAAATGGGTGGTTCCGGTATTATCCTATAGCAATTTTATTTGTAGAAGGGGTACAAACGTACGCCGTAACATAACCTACCCGAGCATCGCTGAGCATTGTCGAGTGAGTTACTTTCAGATTCTTTTCCGCATAAAATTGGATAAATACAATATAAATTGAATTGTGACAAATAATAAAATTTAGCTCTTTACCAAATTGTATATATTTGTATGATCTAAATTATAGTGTGTAAATTATGTATACTATTTCATTATTATGTCATTATTATTAATGTTTCTATCGTATTATATATAAATAAAAAGGAAATAAAGTTTAAATCTGTACATAATTAAGGGTGCGCAGGACCCAGAGCCAAACTCCGAGTTGACTTCAGCGACAGTCGCGGAAAAAGTAGGAAACTCCGGGACAAGGACAGAGAGAGAGAACAGGATACAACATTTGCAGGAGAGATGAGGACAGGGTGATTAGGCTACCATGATTCTTGGCAAGGGTATTGAAGCAAAGAAGCAATATTTTTTCACGATTCTTTTTCTAAAATATTCTTTACATCACTCCGCATGTCACTCTAACCAAGCCGATTTTGCAATTTCGATCTTGAAACTTAATAAATAATAAAAGTATGGTTTTTTTTTCTTATAGAATAAATTTGTTTACAAACACTTTTTCCAAAATCGGGCCTTACAGTGGCATGCGCCAAGGTATAAGGAATATTTCGAAACCAGAATTATTAGAAAATATTGCTTCTTTGCTTCAATAGTTTGATTCACTTAGCTTGACTAGCCTAATCGCCCTGTCCTCGTCTCTCCTGCAATCGTTGTATCGCCCTCTCTGTCCTTGTTCCGGAGTTTCCTACTTTTTCCGCGACTGTCGCTGAAGTCAACTCGGAGTTTGGCTCTGGGTCCTGCGCACCCTTAATCTGTAAATAATTTCTAGTGCCGCGAAATTCAAACAAAAAGGAGTCTGTTCTTCCTCCACACATAAATTTGCTATAGGATAGTACCACCGGAACCACTCATCTTGCATCTCTCACGGACCGGCTTCTCTCTCGCAGTTCACACTTTAGTTGGGATAGAGCTCAATAGTTGTATGACACCCATGCACTATAATAAAGATAATAATAATAATAATAGTATCAGTGGCGCCATCGGTGGGAAAAGGCTCAAGTTTGTAGTGAAAAGGCCCAAGTTTATAGTGAAAAGATTTCCCACTGTTGCTGCTAAATGGCGCCACTAACTAAACTTTAAATAAATATTCATAAAAAATGATAATTTATATTATACATCTACAATAATATATTGTAGTGTCATAAATCAATGAAACGTATTAATTATGCATTTATTAAAAAAAAAAAGCAGTATAATTCATTAATATATATCGGTAGGAATTATTTTTACTACAAACTTGGGCGTTTCCCCACCGAGACGCCACTAATATGTATGTATGTACACAATGCTACTCCAATTTATAAAATAAAAAACAGATATAACGTACAAGTATGTACATTATAAAACTAACAACAACGCGCTTTAAATAAAGCTAAACCAAGCCACTGAACCTATTTGCAAACAACTTACTAGTTGAATAATGTATTAAAGTAATATGAACCTCAGTTTTTTTCTAAAATATGAAAAAATTCAGTTAAAGTTTGCGCGTACGTTCCCGCGTTACTCAAAGCTTTGGTATAGATTTAAATTTTTACATTAACAAGAGTTGAAAAATATTAATTAACATACTTTGTTGCGTTGTTGTATGTTGTCCAACAATCTTAATATACGTAATAAAATCTATAGATATATTTTAGTGTGGATACACGATTTTGCGGTTAATTTTGCCGTATGTATAGTACATGACACGCGTGATTGTGATATAATTGCACTATGATACAAATCGTGAGACGACTCATTTATAAGTAATAAAGGAATTAAAATTTGTTACTTGTACTTAGACTACTACATACATGCATATATTTACATGTAATGATTACATGAAGTAAAAGGTAGGTTATTATGACTGATCTTCAAAATGTAAGCACTGACATCTATTCAACTTTACAGGTGCTGTGATGATAAATGTTTATGTTTCTATATGAAGAACACTTCCATAGTAGATCTGAAAAACAATGATTATTAAATTAGCAAGTATAATAAGCTGCTCTTCGGAACACCTATCTTACCCTGCATCCAATCTGCTTCAGCATAATTCAAACAGTTCGTGGAGATGTGCCAAACCAGCAGAAATGCTTGCCACTGTTATTTTTCAATTGAAAGAACCATCTTGCATCACAGGATTGGATATCGGCAATTACCGTACCTGTGTTGTAATTGTTACTGCTTCCACATCCGCAGAACCCGACAATTGGATTCCCATAGTAAACCACCAATTTATGACGCACGATGAAGCAGCAAATGGCAAGTTTAGAGACCAAGTGCAGATATTTACAAAGAAGGAACTAAACCCTTCCACTTTGAAGATAAAATTTGACCGGGTAAAAGTGACCTGTATGCAATCTGCAAACTTGAAAGAATTGTTTGGGCTATCTTTTATTGTGCTGAAAACAGAAGTCACAGTTGATTTAGGATTGGATGTTTTTGGGAGGTTTAAGTTGAAACAGTCTGAAGAAGATGATAGTAAATCATCTGTAAATGATTTTAAAGAAAAGTACCTTAAATTGACTACAACTAAAAAACCAGACTACAAAGGTGAATTACTTTCAAAAATCAAAGAAACTAGTATGAATAATTTTTCGAAACGTCAAGAAGAAAACAAAGAAGCTATGAAAAGACCACTGTTGGAGAAATTAGAAGCTGGAAAAGCTGAGGAAGTATTTGGAGCTAAAAAGGAAGAAGTCACTAATTCACCTTCTGTAAGTAGTTCTAAAGCCAAAGATATCTATATCATTGATAAGATAAATGAATCAAACAATAAACCAGTAGTAAGAACTCCATTTGGTGATATTGTGCCTACACCATCGCCTAAAATGAATAAAAATCAGAGACATAGTACAAATTCAAGAAATCGTTCTTCAAGCCCTGAAGAAAATTCACAGAAACATACTTCAAGAAAACGGTCCTTAAGTCATGAAAGTTCTTCAAAGGAGAACATAAATAAAAAGAAACGTAGCTGTTCCCAATGCCAAAATGAAGAAGATAAAGTTTGCAAAACCTGTGGACGATTGCCTGAACCTAAACCAATACCAGAACCAAAAAGATCTCCAAAAAAGAAAAGTGCTGAATCTCAGAAACCAAAAAAAATGTTTTCCAAACTTTTTGAGGATATTACCTTTTCCCTCAGCGGATATGTTAACCCCCAAAGAGATGAAATTAGAAGAAAAGCTCTAAAAATGGGCGCGCGATATATTGCCGATCCTAACACGACTAATAGAAAATGTACTCATTTGATTTGCGCATTTAAAAATACACCAAAGCATAAGCAATTAAAGGGTCACGCTAAAATAGTTTCACATACTTTCATTGAAGACTGTTTCAATGAAAAGAAACGGTAAATTGAGACGACTTTTGTTTTCGTTTTAATAATTTTGAGAATAAAATAGTTCGTAAATATTTTGTCTTTGCAGACTTCCTTGGAGACGATATGCTTTGGAAAGTGAAGATGTCGCTGAACCAGAAAGCGAAGAAGAAATTTTGGGTAGTTCGTCACCTCCTCCAACAGCCAACATATTCGAAGAAGACACTGATTCTGATTCTAATTACTAAGCTGAATTCTTCAGAAATTATATTTATGTGACAAGTAACTGCTGGCAGAAAGTTCGAATTTTTGTGTACATACATAACAGATAAAAATATTTCTTTAGTGCCTCGTATAGTATTTTTGTTTTTTTGTATAAATTTTTGTTTAATGAATCTCCCTATTGGAATGCTAAAAGACGCAATAATTTTGTACTGTAGTTTTCTACAATGTTCATAAACAAAATATATAAGTTTTTCAATAAGTTGTTGTATTTTAATAACTTCGTTTATAACCCAAGTCACCCACAGGATGAATTATTTATTATTTCATACACAATCATATTTCGATTAGAAGATCACTCCAATAAGTTCACCTCTCGTCATATCAAATGTTTAAGCTGGTTTGAGCTTAGAAGTGGCAAATGTTACGAATTCATTTGTTTTCTATCGTTATATTCCAACGTCAAAATGAAATTACAATTATAATAACCATGATTTAAATACATGAAATGTTGATAAACTATTTCCATAAATTGACAAAATGAAATTCAAAGTTCATCTTCGATATGTTCAAATCGTTAAATAACAGTTAAATCCGGTACCGGAAATCAAATGGTTAGTCGAATGCAGACATCGATGGCGTGAACTTCATAACTTCAAACTCGTTTGTCATTCTCAATCAAAATGGTCGATGAAACCGAAATGTTCGGCTTTGAGCTTTTACAAAGTTTGTACGACACGCAAATTGTGAAAAAGGAAGACGTTCTAATCCTGTTCGTTCACTGGTATTTTGTGAAAAATGGATTCAGATGTATTGGCCTCGGCGATAGCGTAAGTTGCAATAAAAAACATTGTTGCTGTCAGTCACGCAATACCGACAATAATTTTTGCCCAGTTTATTCGTATAATAATAAGAAATTGCGAATACATTCTCTTATTAGTTCGTGATTGTTGTAACACCTAACCTGTAAAATGTCTGTAGTTATTTTTATTTGTTGTCAGCCATCGCGAATCATTTAATAATATTGCAGTTTAAATTGACATTTCAGACGATTTCAATTTTGTGTTACTAAATACGTTTGAGTAATGTAATAACATATTTCAATGCGATTTAAACAATTTTTTTATTTAGAAAGCGTACGATACATCGGAAAAGGGATCAGAATTACTTCCAGAGGGATGGAACACACAACCAATTTACGCTTTACGTTATGTAAACGATAAAAAATTGTATATATTCCACGGTGTAAAATCTGATGAAGATTTACTTCTGAACTTGTTGGTAATTTGAAATTATATTTACGAAATATATTTTTTTAATTTTCGGCACACGCGATAATACATTAATTACAAATACTTTGTTTATAGAGGATGAACGATCAAAATGTATCCAATGCCCAATTTCCAATTAATGCAACCATAAGTAATCTCCATGGACCCTTAGAATCTGTAATGCCTCCGTACCAAAATGTTTTACAAACAATTCAAACAAATCTTGTTGAGCCGATACTTCCTCCAAATACTGCAGAGAATTCTACCCAAACAGCAACAGTAAATACAGAACAGCGTGTTCCAAGAGAGACTGATCCATTAAGAGTACCCTCAACACGTCCAGCATCAGCAACAAGCCCATGGTAATATTCTTATCATATGATTCATAAAGAAAAGAAAATCTTTGCAGATTTCACTTCAATACTGACATGAATCTCGAAGACAGTTCATTAATACTTGAACTTCATAGTAGAAATAGTCAGAATTAAAACTTACCTATTCAACAAGTAGAATTCTGCAAATGACTAGAATTCTATTACATCTGCGATATACCTGAAATAATATTACTTTTGTGCTATATTTACAATTTTTAAGGCGACCTGATACAGATCCAAGAAATGTAGGGTCTGCGGACTTAAATCCCTTAGCACAAGGAGGTGGTATGATTTACGATCTCTTCCCGCCAGAAAGACGCCGTCCCCACAATCCGTTTAGGCCAGCTTTAGGAGTTCCAGGAGTACTACCACCGTACGTTAATAAGATCAAGTATATAATATTTAATTACAACTTATATTAAGATTCTTAAACATTACCTTATCGCAGAGGAGCTGTCCCCCCTTATGCGAGATTCGATCCTTTTGGTCCACCGGACATCGATCGACCAAGACCACGTCAAGGTCAAGACAATGACCACTTACCTCCGCCAGGATACGACGATATGTTTATGTAAAATAAATGAAGTAACTGTATAAATAAGAAAAATATATTAATCCAGTTCTTACCTCTGTACACAATGTTTGCGTATACTTATAATTTTGTAAAAAAAAAAAACTAATAGGAATTGTTTAAATAAATTTCTATTGCATTTAAATATTTTCGTAAAAATATCTCGTACTGATAAAACACAGTTGGTTTATGAGATATCAAAAAACGATTGATTTCTTCACAAAACGACTTCCATTCTTTTTTTTATTTCATTACTGATGTTTTACAATATAACAAAACTTTCGTTTAATTTAATCATATGTCATTAATAGAGCAGTAGGTAGGAAATTACATTAACAAATTAAATATATAATAGTAATTTTTGTTTAAATTGCGCTAACTCGTTAAATTCATTTTTCCGCTTAATCGATTTCAAAGGACTTTTATTTTTTATTACGTCGGTTCAAAATAGAGGATTTCTTTGCTACCTAAATTGTTTCTGTTCGCAGTATTCATGAATTGAAACGTTTTTAAACATAAAACACAAAATATTATATGAAAACGATGTTCACGATTACCATTATAAAAGAATGGCAATTTAACCTATACACGTTTCAAAATGTTTTCATAGTTTTTTTTTTTTTTAAATAATAAAATATCATTTTTAAAGTGTTTCGATTCAATTCTTCGAGTAAGATGCAATCGTAAATATTCAGATCAAAACACATTAATATATACGATTTAATCAAATAAGAACTCTACGAATGTCCATTAACTTTCAAATTTGGAAATTGTAAGTTATGATAAGCATTTGTTTAGCAAGGCCAATCATATTTTATCCCTTTTTAACTTTCGATTTTCTCCGCAAAAATGTATCACAGATAAAAGATATTCACTCATATACATAATTATTTCTGGCAATGAAATATGTCGCTTGAAGAAGTGAATCGATGTGCAAAAATTAAATTCTACGTGATAAAAAAAAAAAAATATTCGTTGGTAACTTTCCAATGAATGTTAGATTTTACCTAATTAAAGTATCGATATCTTACTTTAAAAAGGATTGTATGAAAAAAAAACATTACACATTACTGTTCGTAACAATTGTCATAGAAATTGAACTAAAAGAAAACTGAATAGTAAAAGTTATTCAATTTCGGATCTAAGGCTCGATAATTTTCTTTTTTTTTACGTATGTCCCTCGTCCCATCCTCTGGTAAAAAATATTGCAGTTTTTTTTTAACATTACAAAAAAGGAGCTGTACCAGGTTCAAATTTCATTTCGAGTCTGCGATCACGGTGAATGTACTCGTACTTACTGGTACGTAAAAATTATGCACAAAAAGGACAAAGACTGTCATTAGCGACGCACGCAACATCGTGTAATTAAATTCATTAGTCAGTTTCGTAGAAAAATGTCATTTGGAATTCTTATATACTAATTGGAGAAAAAAATAAACACAAACATCGACTATGACAATTCACATCACTCTTGTACACAATCTTAACTAAGCACGAAACGGTAAACACAATTCACGTATCTTAATACATGCCGAAATGTACATTCACGTCAAATCAGCAGACACATGAAATGATCTAAGTATTACATTCATTATTTTAGGAGCGAATTCTTTTTCATCTATCTTTTGAACACAGTTTAGTGTGGCGTACAGCATCACCGACAATTTTACCAAAATCGCGAATACAATTACGACGCTTCACACAAAACGCGTATGCAGCTTCTAAAATTTATCGAATAAAAGTAGATGTTTAAAAAATTTTGGTGAAATTGCCGTTAAGCTACGATAAAAGTGATATATAACTCTGGAGTGATAATTACTTCATTTTGTTTCCCAATATTCGTTATTCAAGTTAACGCAGATTCCAAGTCCAATAAGAGTTAAGAACACCCATCGATTCGGCATGCCATTGGAAATGCAACGCTGTGCTTCTTTCGTTTATGTTGATCATTTAAAAAAGTAGTATTCCAAATAGAAAAATAATTGTTTAGTCGCAGTGTATTTTAAGACATAACCTAAAGTGATGGATTACCTAGCGTTAATTTTAATTAATGTAAGACTCTGCAATCTTATCGTCGCATATTTAATGGTCATTAATTTTAAAAATGTTAGAGTAAAATTTTTGTTTCGTCTGAAAATGCTAGTGGACTCCTTGTTAAGGCTTGATCTAGAGACACGCCTGGATAGCGTGAATCATTACTGTATAAAGGAACAATACTAGCATATTGGAACCGCGAAAAGCGGTTGTAAGCAAATCAGTATCTCGTCCTATATTAATCAAAATCGACGTCGGATAAATCGTTATTTCTACTTTAGTTTATGTTTTAAAACTAGTATTCACAGATTTGTTCATTAAAGTATCTGAGAACTTTTGTTACCTTTTTATTTTATACAAATTTAGTACTCTTTACAAATGTGATAAGTGTCTCAAAATATATGTTGCATTTTAATGTTAATTGTTAACAATATATTGAGTCGCTTAAAATGCTTGATTTAAGTTGAGTATTAATTTCCGTTACTTATGAGAGTAAAGAACTGCGTTCAAATAATATTTGCAATATACATAATGTACATACCAGTTTAATCAAACTCGATCAGGTTGGATCACCTACAATGTACATATTATTGTTGTACAAAGCACACTTTATCAAGTGTTTAAGATGCATGTTCTTTAATAAATATATTTTAACTTATTATTTCATTGATTGTAAAAGAAAGACACGTACAGATCTTGCTTTTATTTAATTTCCTTGGTTAATGTCATATGTGCATTTCTGTTTACGATCATTAATTTCTCATGATTAAAATTGATTAAAAATTGTTGTTGGTAAGACACTTATACATTTTTTGTATTCAATTGTCCTAGAAAACGTAAGTTTTTATTGCACTAATTCGTCTAAAAAGCTACGTTCTATGACAGTTAGATACGACCGTAGCACCAAAGGAACTATATCTTTACAAGATATCAAGCGAATTTGAAATGTTTTCTCCAACTATCCCTAAAATATTTTATATAAATAACGCGTCAACTAAGATTCATAAATTGATTGGTAACGTATTGCATATTTTATTTTCTTGGACCAAATAAATGCAGCCTTCCAAAGTTCTTGTACAAAATAATCTTAAACGAGACACTAAGTATGTATGTCGTGTAATGTACAAGTTGATCTAATTTTTTGTTATATAGGTAATCAGATCCATTCAAATTTATTCCTCCTTTTATCGTAAGTAGAAGGCTTCTTCCTGTTCAATAGGATTTAACGTTGATTCGATATAAAAAATAAATACAAAAATTTCATAAAAGGTAAGTGTGAAAATAATTATAAATAATTTCACTTTTCAATTGCTCGATTTATAACGGAGAATCGGATGATGCAAAATATGACGTTTAAAACTGTGTAAGTAGTTCGGTTGCATTTCCATTGATATAGGCCTTTCAGAACAGAGTCGGTACAGTATGTCTCTTGTTACCAGGCATGAAAACCTATACAATTAGGTATACCAATCAGTATGAATTAGTAACTTTTCAAAGAAATCGTTTAATCTATTGGACGCAGCAGGAGTTCTTCTGTCCATTTTTGAGCTTCAACCGAGATTTGGGACGATATTTTTCAAGGTAGGCCAGCTGCTTTGCGTTGATGGCGCCTCGTCTTTTTCTAAACAAATACATACAATTGTCGTTACTGTTCGACGTACAAAACACAAAGTCTGAACCATTGGGAATAGTAAGTGTACGCTTACTCTCTGATTAACGCAACTGCATCTTCATACTTTAGACCCAATTCAATAAGAGCAAGTGCAACTAAGACTGGTGCCCTGCCAAGTCCCGCGACACAATGCACTGCCACGCATGCATCAGAAGACTCACGGAATCGATTTTTCAGCAGTTCGAACCATTCATCGACGACCTGGAATACAAATTTATTCATCAATTTACATTTTCTAGACCAATAACCGCTATACTTACTTCGTTTGGTGGAAATGTGCCATCATCGAACACCAAGTCTATGACATTGATCCCTTCTTCTTTAAGTTCCTCAACTTTGTACGTTGGTTCACAGACCCTCACTACTTCTTTCACATTGTGCTTCTTCAGTTCCTAATCAAGCAACGGAGTTTGTTAATTACGATGTATCATGAAATGAAATTCCTGGTGATATTTAATAAAGGACACCAGAAGACATACTTGAATAAAAGTATGAATGGTCTGATCATTGGGCCGATCAGTGATGAGGAACTTCATGTTTTTGTATTCGATTTCGGCGGGCGCCGGCCTGATGTCCTTCACCCTCATGTTGCTCATTTCCTCTTGGACAACAAGTGGTGTACTCCTACTGTTTTTATCGTTCTAACTCTTTTTTTAATGATTTTGTACGACACTGTTCCTCTTCACTTTTAAAACGTGCCACACTATACGAAGCAACAAAGGCTGAATTTGACAACTTAGCCCATAGATGTCAGTCTTATTAAGTTGTTTCTCATTTAACTAATTGAATACTTGTTTATTTTTTTACAGAGGACAGAACAGTGGGTTCACATGTAGACCTCGAGAAGGGTTGTGGGGGTGCGAATTTCGCCGAAGGGTGAGGACTACGTTACATTAGGCGTTGTTGATATGCGATTGATTCTCACTTGGAATCCTTGACTACGATTCGGAAGATTATCTGAAAAAGAAGAAGATTTTCATGAGAGCTGCCACTAATTTTACAAGAAATAGATTTATTTGAAAACACTACAAGATTCCTAATGTTGATTCTTACCTATTTGGCACTGGGTGCGCCTGGATCAGGTGCGCTCAGTAACTATGACGCTTGCATTTAATAGTGTAAATTAACAATTGATTCTATTAAAACCCTCTATGTCTCGCGTGATGACTAGCTGATGATTTTCTGACTTTGAGGCAACAATCCCAATATTATCAAATTTTCCTTTGCCCGATTAAGATATTCCTCCTTACTCCTCCTTTAATGATACCTAGCGAGTTCTAGGGTGTTTGGGCGTGTCTCTCTATTTGTGTTGAGCCTGGCAGTATTCTGCACTATCCAGCTGAAACTCCATGTATGTGAGGATGCACTCACCAGGAAACTGTAACATGTAAATAGAAGTATGATGTTATTCATCAATTTACAGAAAAATTAAATAAAAGTATACCACTAATTACACTTGTCAATCTATTAGGAAATACGTTTTGCATATCAACAAATTATTTACTTTAAAACTGACCACCTTTATGACAGAAACATTGACTTTTATCTGTAGCACGAATAAAGGTTAAGTCGGCGTCGTAAAACGATTAGCTTTGGAAAAACAAACAAACAAGAAATGATAAAATTTAAGAACGCTACGGAACATCTATTTCGAGGCATTGTGCGATATTTTCGTTCTGTTTACAATAGGGAAACAATTACAAGTTGTGAATCTCCCGCACGTGCCAAATTTAATCGTGCGCCAATTTTTGCTAGTAACATTCGCATGGACAATAAATAATACACCTCACCCAGAAAATCTTCAACGATTCCGTCAATAATTTTCCGCAATAATTCATTACGAACACGCGGACGTACGAAATTCGTTTCGTTGAGAAAAAGCTTAATCGACCACGCAAAATCCAGAGAACCTGCGATGTCATAATGACATTAGTCGACTCGATCTCGAAACTCGACCGCAATCGATTGCCGTTACAGCTAAATTCACGCGACTGCTATACGAAATGCATAAGAACTCATGCTGTGAAATATTATGTGTACAAATTAATTCTGTGCCTCTGTATTCAATAATTTATAAGTCTAGTTTAAATAGGTATGTTCAAAATATTAATATACTCCAGTGTATTAACGCAATTACGATTTATCTATAAACATAATCGAAGGTTTGGCTCGATGGTCATTGCAATGCATCTATACGAACTTTAGTAGGTATCAAATTTTGCTTATTCTTATTTTACAATGTATGGCTACTAATCTTCGTATATACATATCCATACCTAATATACCTCCTATACCTGTTTATTACCTAAACAATATTACATTCTACTGAAGTTATACATGATTAAGGAGATATCCTAAATTAGGAGATCTAAAAAAAAAACGGTTTTTCGTGAATTTGTTTAGGATGGAAAAAAATAATTAATTCTATAGAACTTTTTATCCTATTTTCATAAACATTTCAGTAGTCTACAAATTTTTTCAACAAGAGATATTCAAATTGAGTCGACTGTGACGCACATTTGTAGAGCATCTCACAATTAAAACTTCCTATCGGCGGGAAAGATGCGGATCGTAATTTCGGTTTGACACAAAAAGAACCAAAAGAAATTTTCATTTTCATACATTTTTCTTGTATGTGAACTAAGAAAAACCCGCAAAAATGGTGAAATGTGAAATTACTGCATGTTTGAAAAAAAGAACGAGTTCATCGGGTGAAAATAATCACTTTAACTTGATAAAAAAGTTGTTTAAAATTTTTTTTTGTACGAATTTTCTTGGTTCATTTAAAAGAAAAATGTATGAAAATGAAAATTTCTTTTGGTTTTTTGGTTTCAAACCAAAATTACTCAAGTGCTCTACAAATATGCGTCACAGTCGACTCAATTTGAATATTTCTTGTTGAACAAATTTGTACAGACTACTCAAACATGTATGGAAATCGGATAAAACGTTCGATAGAATTAATTATTTTTTTCCATCCTAAACAAATTCGCGAAAAATCGCTTTTTTTAGATCTCCTAATTTAGGATATCCCCTTAAATACAAAAGCAAAGAATTAATTTCAATACCTAAGACATGCTAGCAAATTCCAACAACCTGTTCTCCAATATTATCTACCAATATTTTCTCTTTTGTTAAAATATAATGGATAAACGCATGGTATCTGCATTTTTCTAAAGTCCAAAAACTGTTCGAATAGTTTGCGGAGGTAAAAATTGAAGTACCAAGTGACTTAGCTATGTCACGTCTTCGTGGGGAAAAAATCGGATGCAGTAGAAAGAAAGGCTTGTTTTAGGAATGCCACGGCACGAGTCTTTTAAATTTATCGGTGGCGCTAGTCGCTCGTGATCTGAACGGACTGCGATATTCCAACCATTTTGACCAACGTCGAACAAAGACGAATTCTCTTTGCCTTTGGCACGAGAGTTTCATGCCGATGCCAAACGAAACAGATAGTTCCTGAACGTGCACGTTCCGAAGATGTGCTTCCGTCATTTTATAAGCAGCTGATACACTGTGACGATCGTAAATAGAAATCCTTACGTTAACCTTCCAGAAAATAACATGGAAGCATGAAACATAAAACAAATTGCAACGTGTAGAAAATTCTACTGCTCTGTTAAGGGGTTAGTCGCAATCAGGAAAATGGAATCGGACAGTTTCTTGTGTGTTTTTTTTTAATGCACAATAGTTTATATTTTATGTTACATTACTCGATTGTCCACGATTCATTTTGCTCCATTACTCCGTTACAACATGAATATCTATGAAATTAGATTGTCTATTTATATAAACACGGGACAACCTAGTATATTACAAAGTATCTCTTAAAGAACTATAAAAGAATTTTTGTTTTAAAGAAAGATTAATTCATTTCGCCATAACAGGCGATGGCGTGGGTGGCCACTTGGTTTGCGGTGAGCAAGATTTCTTCAAACTGGTGCACCTGAAAACAAAACTAAAGGTAGATTTAGAAAATATATTAGACTAACGGGTCCCTGATCAAAGAATTTTTTATTTTCTTGTATACTTTCTTTTTTTTATCCTGTACTGCTTAATTTCTGTAATTCTGAATTGCTTAATTTTAGTGAAAAAATTTAAAATCAACTTCAAATGTACGCCATTTTGTTTAAAATTAATTTCTTTCAAAATCCTTCGTTCAGGGACCCGCTAGACTAATCTATTTTTTAAATCTGCCTTTGTTTTTGTTCTCAGGTAAATCAGTGTAGAGAAATCTTGCTCATTGCAAACCTATGTTTTTAAATCATCGTCCACGTCATCGGCTGTTATGACGATATAAATTAAACGTTTCTTAAAACAAAAAATGTTTTTTAGTTCTTTAAGGCATGCTTTACAATATACTTAATTGTTACTTACGCAAATTATTATTTAATAACTAAAAAAAAATCACAAAGAAATGTCGTTTTTCCTCTTCCTGACTGCGACTAACCCCTTAAGTCTCGATATTCTATCACGATCATCGTCCTCTCAAACAGCATATTCAAGTTCCATCGATTGCGAGAGAAAGTTCTCTACCAACCCTCGTTTGTAGATAACGGGGACCTTTTTCGATCTTGAAACGAGGGATCGCTGTACTCCGATACATCATTTAACATCGAATACCTTTGCAAATGACGCGTATCGGCAGTCGGACACGTCCCTCTGTTTTCGTTCCAGATTCGCTAGGAGATAAATGAAACTGGAAGGAAATTTGATCGAAATCAACGATCCTCGCTCGACGTCTCTTCCTGTTGGCTCCTTCGACACTCAGTTTGCACAAGTATCAAAACTGCACCTAATTTCAAAGCTTTGCTTTGGCGAAAATTCGAAACCTCGAGCTCGAAGACGCCGTGGGTGGTGCCTCGGTCGCGCAATGAAAATAAGCTCGACTGACAGTCGTCTCTTTACGGACGTTTGTAAATTTGCAACGCACATCGGGAGCAAATATAGGTGCCGATAGCTCGGAGGGGACGAACACGACGGTGGCGTCGTCCCGTCAGGACGCCGAGACGATTTACGAAACACCCCTTTTTACGTAACGACGGTTTCGAAAAAGATGACGACCTGCCGTGGCCATCGCTCGAACTGCGACGCCCGGATGACGGATAGGTAAAAGTGAGAGCTCTGGCGTTAGGATCGACGTACCGGAATAACCAAAATAATTGGCAGCTGGGTACATGAGCGAAACAGCTCGCTAGTAGCGTGACTACTCGCAGCACGTCAAGGTCGAATCCATCTCGCTGACCCTACGAGGTCGATCATTCAATTCGTGCGTGTTTCTAAAGCGATACGACTAAAAAAATTAAGCTTCAAACTAGCTTTTACCAGCTATGTAAGCTACAACGAATTTTTCATTCGTTACGTCAACGTTTTCGACCCACTACTCTTCGGAATAATGTTATCCCGTAAGGAAATTTGAAATTTTTCTTTCATTTTCAAAGTATTTTCATGAAAGTATTGCACAGATGAATTGGCGAGATTTTCCTGAGGAAAATGAATTCAAACACGACCCGATTTAGACTGGTTTAGATATACAAGGTGGCTCGTTTAAATCGGAACGATTAAAAATAATTGAAGTTAATTATTATGTTTTTTAGATTTGGATAATACATTGGGGCTCAAGTACAAAGATAAGAAACGTCGATTTCTGGAATGAAAACGATGTTCTTCCTTGATGCAACGACACTGATAGATCCTCGAATAGCGTCGGCAATGTACAGTGGGGTGTAGAATGTATTCGTAAACCGATCAATTTCCCAAAAATTGTTTTGTGTGAAATTCTAGTTTCTTAAATTCTTTTTTTATAATCAATGATATTCTACATATTCTTAGAAATCTTTAGAATAGATATAGTACATCCAAACAACAATTACTACTTTATATAATTTGCGAAATTAACAAAAAAATGCGAAAAGTGGGTAAAAGTATAGAAGCAATAAGTATTTGGACGATTCTTATAATGAACCATTTACAGTAGAGTTTGTAACGTGAACACATTAGTTTATTGCTCCGTGCGAATTAGAAAACATCCAATTTCCAGTAAAGTAGTTTTAAAAATGACTCTAACAGAGAAATGGAAGAAGATCCCTCTTCGAATAACATCGATATTTAAGTAATTTAATGCCTAAAAGAGTAGCAGTGATTACAAAATCAAAAGGAAATCCCACGAAGTATTAATTATTTATAAATTAATGTAAATTTCGTTCTTTATTTTGCGAAGTTTTATAATTTAAACAGTTGTACGAATACCCATAGCTTCTATATTTCTATCGATTTACGTTTTTTTTTCTGTTAATTTCGCAAACTTATATAAATAACTGTTGTTTTTTTTTTGTACTGTATCCATTCCAGAGATTTCCAAGAGCATCTAAAATATCATTGTTTATAAAAAAGAAGTTCACAAATTACAACTTTACATAGTTTTTTTTTTTTGGAAATTGATCGGTGTACAAATACTTTCTACACCCACTGTATATTTTTTTCGTTCATTTATCTACACGCGACAGAGAAGGGTGGAAAGTTTTCTTGATCGCGCAGCGGTCAATATCCTTTTTAATTCTCCATTAGAAAGGTCAGAAGCACCGAAAGAAGAATTGAATAATCGACCTGCAGGGTTAGCAAGAAGATCGATTCGACCTTGACGCGCTACGAAGCGCGCAGAGTCACGGTCGCGGATGTTTCGCGCGTGTCATCATCTATAATGCATACTTAAGAGGATATTCTACTCTAGAATCTCCAAAAAAATTATTTCGCTTCTTGACAATTTTTTCAAATGTATGTTAAACTGTATTTACAGTGGGTGTAGAATGTATTTGTATACCCACAATTGCCAAAAAAACTTTTGGGTGAAATTCTAGTTTCTTAACTTCCTTCTTTATAATCAATGATATTTTGCATATTCTTGGAAGTCTCTAAGATAGATATAGTCCAAACAACATTTACTAGTTAATATAATTTGTGAAATTAACAAAAAAATATGCGAAAAGTGGGTAAAAGTATAGAAGCAATAAGTATTTGTACGATTCTTATGACGAACCGTTTACAGCAGAGTTTGTGACGTGAAAACATTAGTTTATTGCTCCGTGCGAATTAGAAGACATCAAATCTCAAGGAAAGTACTTTTAAAAAAGACTTTAATAAATGAATTGAAGAAAATCCCACTTCGAATAACTAATAATTTAGTTAATTTAATGCTTAGAAGAATTGCAATAATTATAAAATCAAAAGGAAATCCCACGAAGGAAATATTATATACTTATAAATTAATGTAAATTTCTGTTTTTTTGTTTTTTTTAATCAAGTGTTAAAAATTAAACAGTTGTGCGAATTCTTATTGCTTCAACATTTCTATCGATTAATTTTATATATATATATATATATATATTTGTTAATTTCATAACTTACATAAATAGCTATTTTTTTTGTACTCTATCTATTCTAAAGATTTCCGAGAATATGTAGAATGCCATTGTTTATAAAAAATAAGTTAATAAATTACAATTTTACATAGTTTTTTTGGAAATTGATCGATGTACGAATACTTTCTATACCCACTGTATGATCAAATGTATTAGGTAGACTGGAAAGTAATGTCGTCTCTTTTACATTAAATTCAAACAGATTTTTAATAAATTTCTATTTTTAATCAATTATGGAATCGCCATCGTTATCAACAGCCTTTTGTCATCTATCGTGCAAATTTTCAATGCCAGGTCGATAAAAATCAATGAGTTGAGTGATAAACAAGTATTTAAAAACGATGTTACTTTCCAGTTCACCTAATATGAAAAACTTTAAACGCGATTTTCTCGTAGTCATACTTTTTTGAATGTTTGGTACTACTTTTAACTATTTACTTTCAATTATGATTATTTTCATTGAAAATGAATTCCAAAGAATACCTAAAGATTCCAGACTAGAATACACTCCTTGAGAAAACAAGGACAATTTCCCAAAAAAAGAATATTCACGAGAAAAGAAAAGTGTAAGGGTTAAAAACCAGCCGCGTGAACAAAGGAGAATGATCGCGTATCCGTGAGTTTACCGTTAGCACTTTCGGTAAGAGAGCGTCGTCGACGGAAAAAAAAGATTCACTGAAATCAACCTAGAAACCTACTTCAGAGCGGAATACGTTAGGTTCAGTGAAAACGAGTACGAACACGAACACCGGCGCGGCGCAGCAGCCGTTCATTTCTCTCTCTCTCTCTCTTTTTACGGTCGTGTACAGCCATCCGAGAGAAGTGAAACGCAGGTAAAAATACGCAACCGTCGTATTTTTCTCATTTCGTTACAGTTTTATCCGCATGCATTGAATCGCGCCCAGAGAAATCGAAAATATTCAAATAGAAGTTTTCAGTCCTTCTTTTTCACTCATAACATGGAATATCAGAAATTTTTCCACATTAACGAGGTCGGATCAACGTTGACCAATAAGCTCGACCTTTTTACAACGACGAATTGTAAGGATAATATTTTATAAGTTTAATATGCGTTTTTGTTTAAAAAAAAAAAGTATTATACATATTGCAGGGTGTTTCGTTTAAGGAGCATTGTTTCGATATCTCTTGGGGGAATCAAGGTATCAATAAAATGTTTTTGAAAATTTTTGGATTTTTGGGAATTACGGTAAACATTAATTCCATAAGTCCAAAAATTATTTGTAAGATACCTGACTGCATACAGATATATCAATCTCTGTAACGTCATTGTACTGTATGAAATTTAGCAATCAATGAATAAATACAAAAAGTTATTTGATAGAACCCAAATTAACTTTTTCATATGGAACCCTATATACTTTTATTCGTAATTTATTGCACATTGTAAGAAAGAAAATTATTTTTATTTAATTAAATCATTGCTACGGTGTCGGGAAACTCATATACGTCGATAATAGTGTAACGACCTTCGTGTTCACATTTTCCAACCCCTTTGAAGCTCGACAATGAACACGTGACAGTCATTGTTACAACTAGAGAGGCACACGTACGCGGTTTCTGCGACGTCCAACCTGTTGATACGGTCAAAAACGTTCGGAAAAGCGGTTCTACCAACATATTTCAAGTCGCATCCACGACAAATCGGAATTGTAACCGCAAGCCAAAACGGACGCGTTGCTTCGGCAAAGGAAAGAATTCTTGCCAGACTTCCGTCATGTTGTTGGACACGTTCGTGCACGCGTTTCGGAACGTGCGTTTAATACACGGGCCGTTTTACGACACATTTATGGAGGTCACGTAAATATCAGCTAGATAAAACCACTTTCGTCGTGAATAACTTTGTCCTTCATCGGGACAACTTTTGTCGCGAATAACATCGTTCATAACGAACTTGGATCAAGTTTATTAATCAAAAAATCATTTTTGCAAAGTGATCACCTCGAAAACGAGTCCGGCAGCTAAATGTATAAAGGGTTTCATCGATTTCATCGATTTCATCGAATTCTGGCCGAACATACGTGAAATAGTACAATTTTGCGATAAAAAGTGCGATAAAGTGGTAAAAAATGAAAATAGGTCCAATGTGTTTAAGAGGCAACTTTTAAGAGACAACGAAGCCCTACCAGATGCAAGAAAATTCAATTCAATTGGTCAATTCGTTTCGGAATAAGAAGCAATACAAAATTTTTCAGTTCTTTTTGCAAAAAAAAAACGGGTAAAAAATGAGAAATTCCAACATTTTTTGATAATGGGATCACCCCAGAGACATGCTCTACAAGATGTAACAGGTTTCATCCCGATTGGTCAAGCCGTCTGGACGTAATCGAGCAACATACATATAAACAAAAAAAAAAAAAAAAATAAAAAAAAACATGTCGAATTGAGTAACAATACTCTATGGAGTGAAAGTATTTCTGGTAACTTGATGACTTTATTTTTAAAGAATTCTGTTTTCGATAAATATTTTATAAATATATTTATCTTTAATTACTCATAGTTTTATGATTATAAATGCGTGGTATTATGATTACTCTAGGAGTCTTAATGAAAAGTAGAGCACCCGATCCACACCCTATTAATCACGTTCGTGTTTGACTCTTTATTATTGGATTGCTAATTCAATTTCAATGTTTTAAATATTTTTGCATTCTATCTCTGTGAGACTGATACTTAGTCACCTGGTGAATCTAAACGTAATCTCAATGAAAATGTTGCTAATGGCTCAAGTGAAGCTTAAATTAAAATCCACGTTAATGAGGATGCAAATTTGCCTACAATTACGTTTACAAATAGTGGATTTCAGATACGTGGAAATATCGTGAAACCTCTATTTAGGCTTCTAAATATGGATTGTGCAACCCATATATCAATTATCTAAATAAGAATTGTTTGGAACAATTGTTCATTGCCACTCTCAGAGTAGAAATTGCAACACCTTCCAATTAAACGATGAATAACACTATGACTCGGCGGCAAGTTTATACTAGCGTTATCACTAGCGGCAGATAAGGGTTAATCCGTGCATAAGCATTGCGGGCAAATATATTATATTTACTGCGTCGCTTGCGCTAACGGCAACGCTATCAATCCTGAAATACACGTTGGTTAATAATAAAATGACGCTAAGGTACAATAAAAGTAAAAACGACAATGGAACGCCCCAACCAAACGAGACTCGACATTGTTACCTACTCAAGGTATTATTCGAATTCTTATTTAAAAATTTATATAAAAATGTTTATGTATAAATGAGCGATAAAAACAGGCGCCACTGCTGATATATTTTGTAATACATTAAAAGATGAATAATTGTTCAGCGTTTAACTACCGATACAATACAAATATGAATGACAATAGAATACCCTAATCAAAGCAGACTCGACATTGTTACCTGTTCGAGGTATTATTCAATGCTTATTTAAATATTAAAATTTAAATAAAGAGGCTTATGTAAAAGTATAAAAGGTGATAAAAATAGGCGCCACTGCTAATATATTTTGTAATAAATTAAAAGATAAATGATTTTGCAGCGTTTAACAGCGTTTAATATTAATCGTGAAAATTTGATTTTATTGTACACGTGTTACCCTTAATTTCACCATACCAAACACACTTTACTACTTTATAATTTCAACCTACAATTGAATATACGGTCGGCGAGTATTTATCGTAGATTTTCTGTTGTTGACACGCGATGGGAAGACATCCCGCGAATTATTTATTGAAATATCGACAGTTTCGCGATTCCATAATACAGGAGAACAATAAACATTCGATTCCAAGCAGATATTATCGTTCTTTTTTTTTTACGACAATCATAAATGATTTTTCTAAAAGTTCGTTCGTTTTCATGTTAATCTGCTTCTACCTAATCATGAAAAAGAAATGCAATTTCGGCGATATGGGTGGAGTTATATTCGTAACACTGGATCCGAATTCCGGGACATTCAATTCGGTTGAGTCACTTTAACTAAAGCTTGCGCAATTTCCCGACAAAATGGAACGCATCTTCCCAATTGGTAATTGGTAAGGAATGCGTGAACCAATTGCAACGAGTTATCATTGTCTGTAGTCTTGGCAAGTGAAGGCAATGAGCCAGAATTATTATGACTTTCGAGCGACGCGGTGCGCGTTTATTCAACTGCGTCGTCTTCGATTCATAATCCAAGACCGAAATTTCGAATAATGCAATAACATAAAGTCAAACAAGCGTTCGTCTATCGATCCTGAATATAAATAAAAATTTGAAATACATAGAATTTTTACATTATTTCACAATAAATAGAAATGTAAGCGTTTGGTCGGATAAACGTCACGAATAAATCGCTGTACGTTCATTTTTTTACTAGCGATAGTTTATTATTATTAAGAACGATATCAGTAATTGGAAAATGAAAATGACCTTTGATTACATCAAAGGCCATGAACTTGAAGACTTTATTTATGTTGCGTGCCACACGCGCTGTGTCATGCAAATTTCCTCTGACATTATTTTGTGTTTGACCTACTGAACCATACTTAATTCACCAACGCCGACAACAGTGGTTACCATCTGCGTTTGTTAAAAGAGGAACTCAATTTTCTTACAAAATGCGTACACCCTATGAAGCTATTCCTCTTTGTTACATTTTAAACAAATTTTAAAGAAAACATATTCAATGTTTAAAAATGTTAATTTTATTTAAATAAATTCATACGTATTCAAATTTACTCTTTTCGTACGTTCTATACTCGAGCAATACATAAATATAAATGTAAAGAAAAATTCCTTTGAAATACTATTTTGTAATAAATTAGACAATGATAATTCTATAGTATTCTTGGTTCCTCGAAGTAATAATTGAAGTTTTTCCTTAACGAGAGTGCCATCCATAGAAATGATAAAGCAATCATTTTTTGAGCTATCCTTGACAGCAATATCCTTATCAGAAACACAAGTTACCGGTGAAAATTTGCTATTTCTCAACTCCACGTTTTCATCCTGAATTATTCCGGGAAAAATAAATATCAGTCGATGATGGATCGACAATATGCACTGATTGTGATCGATGGATCAGTGACCACTAATAAAAATGTGATAAAGGAGTTCGATGGAATCGTTCCTAGGAATTCTACAACGCAGGCTTCGCGATTCATTTAAGAAAATTTGTCGAACTCGATGGTTTATCGTGCAAAGGCCTTTTGTTTCATCATTGCGCTTTCCAAACGAATCAAATTCGTGATTACGCGAGTCACAAATACATATCAGTTGCCAAGTCACAACGTAACAGTAATCATAGAATTAATACCGAATCAGACAGACAACGTTCGTAACGAATGTTAATAACAATTTTATTACTTATATTATTATTTTATATTGTTACCGAAGAGAGTCCAAAGTGATAATCGTAATCTTTAATAATTACTTGCAATTCTAATTGTTTTATTAGTTTCATTTCCTACTTTCCCCCTTTTACTTTAGAGAAGACGTCATCGGAACATGCAAATAAATTATTATTTATTCAACGAGTGAATTTACTTGACGAATTTTGCAATTATTCATTTAACGCTACTAAAAAGCTCGTGTAATTTAAACATCTTAAAAATCATTCAACTATTAATAATGTTTTTTACGTTCCCCTGACGAGATTTGAACTCACAAGCCCTAGATTGCCAGTCCAGTCCCTTTTCCACTGGACCATTGCAACACTCTACCACTAGTGTTCTTATTCGACTCTTTACTGTATGTATTGAGAATGTAGGCGTACTATATGTATATATGTATATATGAACATACGTATATGTTGTCTATTTATTTGAAACAATTTGTTTAATATTTCTTTAAAGGTACCGATTACAATGGGCCCATAGGTTTACACGAGCTGGTAAACGCAAACGCATAAATTCGTCCAGAATTAATTTACGAGATAGCAAACAGAATTTTAATTACCGTCGTCGCTCGAGTTGTCAAGTAAGTGGTGCACTTTATCGTCCCGTCATCGCATCTGTGATGACAGCAACGTACTTTAAAAGCTGTACCAGCGAATTTTAAACATGAGCGTACTTTACGCTGTTTGCGGTTTAAGTTTCATTTAACCAGCTAATCGCGGAATTATCTTCGAAGCACTGTCCGCCCATCCTTTCCCATCAAAAGCAATTTTAATGTTCCCAGTTACTTGAACTTCGCCGTAGACGTTTAAATGTTTCGAAATTCTGAAATGAATTTATTAAAATTTACTTCAGGACTCTCGCTAACAATTTCTTTTTCTATAATTTATCATCCCAACTTAGACTGCGGATCTTTATGCATTTATAGGAAATTTGAATGCGCAAGAACCTCCAAAATGCAAACAATATTCAAGAATATAAAAAAGATTGAAAGTAAAGTTCATGTTATAATATTTGCAAAATAAAATAAATTCCTATTTAGGTTCAATTTTTGTAGGTACGTTCGTGAAGATTTTATTTTGCATAAAGATCCGTGGTCTAGTTATATTCATACTATATACATGATAAGAATTCATAAGAATTATGTATGTATAACGATTATAATAAACTACTTTTTTTCTCAGCCACTATGATTCCTAGTGTATAATAAACATGTTTTAAATGATTCCTATTTGAATGCATCGCACTATCTCGATCGATGAATCGCGATGTCTTTGAAAAAACCTTGTAGATATTGATCACCAAATTGGCAGTCGAATAATTTGGCACGCGGTAGGAGTCAGCGCGAGCAAGTCCCAACAACGGAAGAAAAATATCTTCGTCGTTATGTCACAAGATAATTTGCGTGGATAGTAACTGTGTCGTCTTGAGAATCAACGAATGACAAGTGCAAGGTCCGTGTGATAAAACACAATGATCAAAGTGGCAAAAAGTCGTTCAACCATGCTGCTCGATCAAATATATTAATATATTTGAAACGATAAATTCTATTATTTGACCATACATTATTACCAGTCGTGATCTGTACGTATAATACGCTGTGCATTATACGGACACGTCCTACGTTAATTATTAACCGATGAACGAGTTTCCGTCCCTTCCACGGTAATGGAAATCACGAGTCGGTTGATAATTAATATGCAAAAGCCTACTGAATCGCAAGCGAACGCGTTATTTCCTTATTTGCCGCTTCGACTCGTTCCACGTTGACGAGAGATCGATCCAAGCCCGTTTCCGGTTGCACGCGTTTCTTTATTAATTTCATAATTCATTGCACGGTTCTGATCGTGACCGTGAAGAATTCGAGGGTATAATAAATCAAACGAAACCGTTCTTCAACTTTTATCACCCCGTCCTTTTCTAGGTATCGTAAATCGTCCGCGGCTGAGGTAAAAGTAACGATTTATACATATATTTCTCTCGACTCTTTCAGATAAGCTCGATCGAGATACAATGAGATGAAAAAATCGAGTAGATACAAGTTGCGTGACGTAAGGAACATATTAGTCCAAGGTTTAATATCTCTGAAGTTTCATTTTCCGATCTGCGTGGAAGCCTTTCGATTTTTCTGATATTGCATTCTTTATCTCGCAACAATTAATGAAATGAAATGAATTTTGAAAGAATTAGATTTTACATAAAGAAAAGTTTTAACCTTGAAGAAACCTTGCTTAAACATTGATTTTTTCATCTTCAATAGTGCTATATGTATTCGTCAAGCTTTGCTCTTGAAAATTTGTTCTACTTTTTTCTGAAACCATCTTTTTATTGTTCCCTATGTTAACTGAATTGTCTAAATGTTGTCTCGGCAATGAAACATTATACTATGACACTGTTACTTCTAACAATTAAATTGCTAGAAAGAAAATAAGTGTTCTTTCATCCTATCCATTTAATTTTCGTACATCAAAAAGAACTCAACAAACGCTTGCAACATTGATTTTAAAGCGAGCTCATATCGAGCGATAATAAACGATCGTTGCAACGGAAGGGCTAATCGAACGTGTTTGCGAAAGTTAATCGATCGATCGTTGCAATCAATTTTCCAAGCGTTTTATGATTCAACCACGATCACTTTGTCCTTCCGATAAAGTAATACCGTCGGCAAACAAGCGGGGAGCCGCGCCGTTTTCTGGGAAACCCGCGTTTCCAAGTGCGTCGTGTGTTTGCACGTGATCGTGACATTTGGAATGCGCTATATTTATTCCGAAAGCACGCGTTTACCGAACTGCTTCGTGTGTCTTCACCCCTTCGATCTATAAATGCACTCCCGACTGTGCTCTGCGCCTTTGTCACGGTCCACTGAATTCGCTATTTTAAACGACACCGTGACAAGTAAACTTTCCTCGTTCCCCGTCGTCCCGTGGCTCGATTCTTAAAAAATTGTCCTTTTACTTCATCTAACTTTAATGATAAAATACAGCCTTTTCGTACAGCAAAAGATAGTACGAAATTTAAAAAGAAAGAAAGAAAAGAGAAATATTCTACGATAGCAAAGGAAAATAAAAAGAAAAGAAAACGAAAATAATTAATAGTAGTAAAGTGCTTGGCACCTTGACGTGAAAAATATTAAAAGATTAGCCAAGCACTCGTATGCAATTTATTTGACTTTTATTTGTTCCTCAGTCCTTCACAGCTACATCGTGCGTAGAAAGTATTCGTACACTGATCAATTTCCAAAAAAAAAACTATGTAAAATTATAATTTATTAACTGATTTTTGATAAACAATAACATTCTACATATTCTCGGAAATCTCTAGAATAAATAGAGTACAAAAAAATAGCTATTTATGTAAGTGGCAATATTAACAATTAGAAAAAAACAATTAATCGATGGAAATGTTGAAGCAATAAGTATTCGCACAACTGTTTAATTTTTAACACTCGATTAAAAAAAAAATAAAAAAAAAAGAAATTTACATTAATTTATAAGTATATAATACTTCCTTCGTGGGATTTCCTTTTGATTTTATAATTATTACAACTCTTTTAACCATTAAATTAACTATATTATTAGTTATTCGAAGTGAGATCTTCTTCAATTCCTCTATTAGAGCCATTTTTAAGCCACTTTTCGCTTTCTTTTGTTAATTTCACAAATTATATTAACTAGTAAATGTTTTTTGCTATATCTATTTTAGAGACTTCCGAGAATATGTAAAATATGTATAATATATCATTGATTATAAAAAAGGAAGTAAAGAAACTACAATTTCACACAAAAGTTTTTTGGGAAATTGATCGGTGTACGAATACATTCTACACCTACTGTATTTCCATTTTATCACATAATTTGTTTCCCAATTCGTTTGTGTTTAACATCCCACACAAAGAGTATATGTATATGTATAGAATCCCTATTTTATAGTAGAGTTCTGAATCTCTCTGTTCCCTTTCGTTGGAGTTTCTTGCAAAGAGGTGGAGTCGCCCCTCGTTGCCTCGATTGATGCTCGCTAATATACGTACACTTCTTGTGTTCTCGTACGTCCCGTCAATTTGGACAGCTTTGACGACCCGGGGCCAAGCGAAAATATTTTCACGGCGACTCGTAGAGCACTGAAGATCACGCGGCGAGCACGTGTCATTGCATGACGGAATGGCGTCGTGAGAACGACAAAAAAAAATTACTGAAAATCCCGGTGTTTTTCTGTCCGACAGGCATCCTGTATTTACGGACGCTTTAGCGTTCGATGATTACCCTTGAGCTAGCTACGAGCACTTACATGGTTTACACGAGACGTTAGCAATGGTAAAAAACAAACGAAAAATCTATTTAACTCTTTGTTTTACGCGTGGGATTTTAGTACACGTTCCGTCATTCTACGAGGAATTATATAACAATTAAAGAAATTGTAGATATAAGAGAAGGACATATTTATTTTAGTATTAGGTGTACTGGAAAGTAATGTCGTTTGTGCAATTTTAAATACTTGTTTATCACTCATCAGCTCATTGATTTCGATCGATATATATTGAAAATTTGCACACTAAATGGCAAAAGGCTGTTGATAACAAAGGCGACTACGTAATTGATTAAAAATAGAAATTTATTAAAAATTTGTTCGAATTTAACGTAAAATAAACGACATTACTTTCCAGTCTACCTAATATATTAATATGATATTCAGAACGAATTATTTATAGCATTGATAAATCAAGAATTCCTTTCCAAAAATCAACGTTTAATTCATAAGTGGTTAAATAACCTCTTAGTTTAGTGTTTATAAAAGCACAGAGATAGATAGTGTACCGTGTTTTATTTTCACTTTCTAACGATGGGATATTTCCACGTACAGGCAAGTCTATGGCTCCCATTCTCTACCTATAATATCTCTAAGAACGCAACACGGATATGAAGAACGCTTGTTGCAATCGTTCAATTAAGAAGCGCGTCTGGTGCGACTTGGAAATAACTGTTGAGCTGAAATTCGCAAGTTCTGGCGCGGTGCAAGGTCACCTGGTTTGGAACGCGATTTCTAAGACGATTATATTACCACGTGACCCCCGCAGGTGTGCTCATTGTTGCGTTTCAAGGTAGTCAGTTTCCGTATGGAGTCGCAATGTACCAAACGAAGCTCGGCGCAAACAGCTTTTAATGTAATTGAATTTTACGTCATCTCTAGCGACGGGATCAAGTGCTCGGGTGGCTACGTGTAACGATCAATTCTATATTTAGAGCATCGTTCCGTTAAAATGGAATAGAATTATCTGAATTAATTCATAATTCATTGATCGACTGGGGAAGGAAGCAAACTTACTTTCACTTACGGGGTAAAACCACTCTAGGATTTTCAAAAAATCGATTCTTTTTTTCTGCTTAAATGATACTTTAGGGTCATAACAATAATACGTCAATTGATTTATAGTGAAAAAAAAAAAATGTTAAAAGGTTCAATTATCGATTTTGCCGCAGCGCCTCAGAGCGCGATTAAAGTGTTTATGAAACTTTAAACGCGTTTTTCTCGAAACCTCTTTTTTCAAACTGGGAGGACGGATTTCTCAGTGACTATTGCATGGATCGATTTGAAAGTTTTACAGTAACTTCACAACAATATTCTCTTTGGAAGTACGTAGCCGTGAGTTTGATTGAATGTAAACTTTTTTTTTTTATAAAGAATTTAATGCTTATTTTTAGGGCAAACAGTCGATACATTGCTTAAAAAGTGCGCCACTTCCACAGAAATTGATTAAGAAGAAAAACCCTACGTACTTCCAAAGCCAATTGTACAAAGATTATAAATTTTCTTTAGTTTTTGTTCCATGACTCATAGACGCCGAAAAATTCGTCCTCCCATATCGATGTTTTTAAGAAAGCTGTTTTCGACGACGGACTCTGTCGCCGCCATTTTGTATGAAAATGACAATAAAAAAGTTGTTTTTCGTTCTTCAATATGTGTTAAATAAACCCTCTGAAAAGAAATTCTATTCCATTTGTCACACTCCCAAAATAAATTGTCAAATTTAGGTCTTTTTTTCTGCCTTTAGAGTGGTTTTTTACCCCTTAAGGGGAGAGTCTGGTCCAGCTAATGTATTTTTCTAATGCATATAATTTCCAGATAAAATTAATTTTTGCTATTGAAACTTTTTTTTACATATAAAGGGACGTTCAAAGAAGAAAATTTGACAGTGTAGATTTAATTTGAATGTATACATATATAGATATAGTAGTCGCAAGGAAAGGATTCGGTGAAAACGGTGGGACGCATAGCTCATCGAATTTTTATCCGATTCACTTGATTCAACGCTTAAATTGATGGTAGTTACGTTTATGTGGCAATGAACCTCGACTCTTAATGAATTATTATTATAGCATAAAGTTATTGCAAAATAACGGCCGACATGTATCGTTCATTTTCATGTTTTTTGCCGCCATTTTTGCAATTAACATTTTTTTTTGCAAATTAAGGTTCATACGCATGTTACGTATGAAAAAAAAAGTTTCAATAATAAAAATTAATTATATCTGGAAATTACGAGCATTAGAAAAATACATAAGCTGGACCAGACTCCCTCTTTAACACTACAACTACCAAGTCTCTTAATAATTTGAGTCGTGTACTTCAAACTTCTTTCTGTAGTCGTTCAGTTATTAATAATTTCTTTTTAAATCCTAACTCGCGACGTGCTCGATCCTATCGCTATTAAAGTCATCTCGTTTCAATGTTGTGTAAGCCGTGTAGGGTGTCGCAAGTCCGTAATGAGTGCTTTTGCGATGTCCAATTGCTTTTCAACCCTAAATTCGCTAATATTATCGAGACACGCGTTCCCCCTGTAAACGAACGAATTTACGCCACGAATGGAAACGGAATATCCAATTATCTCCTTTGCTACCAGCTTCTCGGGATACACGCAAGCTTTGTGTATTATAACGCGACGTGACTGACCTCCGGGCAACCCAGGACGGCGCGGCGCGGTTCAATGTTTTCATCGCGTTCCTCTGTCGCGTGGAAAAATTTCTATCGGGTGTTTACGACGATTTCTGGAATTCCTACTTAGCTGGAAGTATGTCTTAGTTATTATATTACAAAGGGAGCTTAACCGAGAAAACCAGAACGAACTGGTTTCATTGCTTGATTATGGTTACTTGGGCCACTTTTTCAATCTACAAATTCAGATCTTAAGGAGTAACACCACTCTAGAGGCTGAAAACAAGGCCTAACTTTGGTAGTTAATTTTGAGGGTATCGCAAAAAGAATAGGATTTATTTTTACAGGGTTTATTTAACACATATTGAAGTATAAACAAAAATTGTTGTATTATAATTTTAGTACAAAATGGCGGCGACGAAGCGAGTCACCAAAATTGACTTTTTTTTAAAACCTCTTCACGGGAGGACGGTTTTCTCGTTGTCATTTGGAGCAAAAAACCAACAAATTTCATAATACATATACTGTTGGCTATAGGAGTACGTAGCGGTTTTTTTATTTAATGTAAACTTTCGTTTCTGGTAACAATTTACTACTTATTTTTTGGCCAAAAAGTGAGTTAATGCGCTATTTCTACAATATGTCATTAAAAAAAAAAGCCAACGTATTCTATAGTAAATAGTATATAGATTATAAAAATTGTTAGTTATTTGTTCCAGATTTTATACACAACGAGAAAACCGTCCTCCTGTAAAGAAGTTTTAAAAAAAGGCCAATTTTGGAGACTCGCTTTGATGTCGACGTTTTGTACTAAAATTATAATACAACAATTTTTATTTACACTTCAATATGTGTTAAATAAACCCTATACAAAGAAATCCTATTCCTTTTGCAATACTCTCAAAATTAATTATCAAAGTTAGGCCTTTTTTCAGCCTCTAGAGTGGTGTTACCCCTTAAATCTGATACTAACCTTTCAAGGATCTGCAACTTTAATCCCTCGAGGAATATTGATGTAGTATTGAACTTTGTAATTGTAATGTTAATACATCTGTCTCGAATATTTTAAAACGTGGAAATATGTGTAACGTTTGGTTTCTTATAAAAATTGCCATTACTTACGATCACAATGACGTTGCGAATAAAAAAATATATTAAAGCGAGTTAATACAAAATTGAGGTTTTGTGTGTATTCGACTCAACCAATAAAAATCAATTTAATATTCGTCCCTCGCGAGGTTAATCCTCAAGAAAATAAACCAAATCCTTTGAATAGAGGTGATTAAAATTCTGATTGCTAAACAATAAAACTTCTCTCATAAGTATACTCGTTGCTGTTTATGTGTTAGCTACTATATTACAAAGGGAGCTTAACCAAGAAAACTGGAACGAACTGATTTCATTGCTTGATTATGGTTACTTGGGCCACTTTTGCAATCGACAAATTCAGATCTTAAATCTGATACTAACTTTTCGAGGATCTGCAACCTTAATCCCTCGAGGAATATTGATGTAGTATTGAACTTTGTAATTGTAGTGTTAATACATCTGTCTCGAATATTTTAAAACGTGGAGGACATACAGTGGGTGTAGAATGTATTCGTACATCGATCAATTTCCCAAAAAAGTTTTGTGAGATTGTAGTTTATTAACTCCCTTTTTTTTATAATCAATGATATTCCATATATTCTCGAAAATCTCTAAAATAGAGTTCCAATAACAATTACTAGTTTATATAATTTGCGAAATTAACAAGAACATACGAAAAATCGGTAGAAATACAACAGCAATAAGTATTCGCACGGTTCTTATGACCAACAATTTACAGTAGAATTTGTAACATAAGCGCATCAGTTTATTACTTCGTGGGAATTGGAAAACATTAAATTCCCAGAAAGAAGATTCTACCCAAAATAACGTCGACATTTATGATAGTTAATTTAATGCCTAGAAGAATTGCAGTAATTATAAAATCAAAAGGAAATCCCACGAAGTATTAATTATTTATAAATTAATGTAAATTTCGTTTTTTATTATGCGAAGTTTTAAAAATTAAACAGTTGTACGAATACTTATTGGTTCTATATTTCTATCGATTTATTGTTTTTACTTGTTGATTTCTCACTTATACATATTAACAAATCTTTTCGTACTGTATCTATCCTAGATTTTTTTCCAAGAATATGTAGAATATCTTTGCTTATAAAAAATAAGTTAATAAATTACAATCACACATACTTTTTTTGGAAATTGATCGGTGTGCGAATACTTTCTACGCCCACTGTATGTGTAACGTTTGCTTTCATATAAAAATTGCCATTAGTTACAATCACAATGACGTTTCGAATAAAAAAATATATTAAAGCGAGTTAATACAAAATTGAGGTTTTGTGTGTATTCGATTCAACCAATAAAAATCAATTTAATATTCGTCCCTCGCGAGGTTAATCCTTAAGAAAATAAACCAAATCCTTTGAATAGAGGTGATTAAAATTCTGATTGCTAAATAATAAAACTTCCTCGTAAGTATGCTCGTTGCTTTTTACGACGCGTATTACCGTTCGACTAAACGTGAACGTTGAGGTTATGTTCGCAATGTTCGGGTTCGTTTAACTGGTGTTTCGTTACGGGTCACGCGTTAGTTTAACACGCCTGGAGCAACGATAAAAATAGTTGCGACCGATGGCGATTAGCTCTCCAGGACTGTACCAATTGGTAAGCCTGTTCCGATAAATACGAAACGGATAATGCCGCGATCACGCATACTCCCACGTGCCGATTCTACATTTAGCAATAACGTTCGCGGGGAGAAGAATCGGTCAACCGATCACGCAAGCCTCGCGACGATACAACACAACGCTTTTAGAACGATGGAATATACACGGGAGAATATCGAGACAGCCACCGAGAAAGGAACTAGGGGTAGAGAGGGGATGTGGAATGCGTTCCGTTCGTGCATCTATTCGATTCTCTTTTTTCCAACGTATTCGTGGCGCGTGTCTTGCATTGTAAAAAGTTTGCGTTAGCACTCGCCATAAAATGGGGAGAAAAACAACACGGGGACACACCTACGTTGGTGAACTACGACTGCTTCGAATTCGTCATATAAACTCGACGAGTACAATGTTTTTACTATAAAAATCGTTTCTCTAGTTATCGAGTATGTCTCACGTATACTTCGAAATACATATTTCAGTTACGTCTCAATATTTATCGAGCACTAAGCAAAAAAGTAATCAGGACTTAACTGGTACATTAATCGCTGGCTATTAGCTAATAAGGTCGAGAAACGCGTACCGCATCTATTTGGTTCACGATTTGCAACGTATTCGCGTCGAAAGAAGTTTGCGTTAATGGCGACATAACATCGAAATCGAAATAAAAGTGAACAAGCACACTTACATAAATAAACTCCAAACGCTTTACCACTCGTAACGAAAACTCGACTGTCGATACACCGACGCTAAGTATTTTTCAATCGTATCGTCCCTCGCACACTGACTGAAGTTGCAACAGACCGAGTTAACCTAGCTCTCAGTTAACCTATAAGCACTCGTTAGCCGCAGAACGCCACAACGGGAAAAAGTCGCGTGACGAATTGCCCCGTGTCGCAATAAGTTTTCATTTACACGAGTTGTTTAATAATCGTCCCTTGCCAAACGCTCACGCCAATGAGACTCGCAATGCCAAGGAATTCATGCGACCTGTTCGTCCGCGAGGCGACGCTTGAATGAGCTACGATCGATTTTGAATCGATGCTCTAAACTCTAAACCTAAACAGTAAATCTTTTCGACGCGATTATTGACGCGAATCGATTTTTTTTTTTTTTATTTTTAGCTAAGAATTAATCTTCGATTGCCTTCAAGCTATTGCGAACGAGGGATTTCACTTTGCTTTACGAATTTTACTGAATTTTATCTTCGTGCGATAAGAACAAGCATTTTAATTGGTACTTCTATGTTTGGAAATTCCTAAAGAATTACTGGGAAGTACATGAGATTATTTGCTACTCGTCGAGTATCGTTGACAAACTATCTGCCAATTGTAGGGAATGTCCGTCGTAGTACGTTTAAAACTGGCTCTATTACAACCGACAATTGAGGTTAGGTTAGGACGAAAATTTTGTAAATCATTAAAAGCACTGGGTGAATGATTAATTTTCCTAATAATGTATTGACCTCTTGAGTATGAGTATTACTTTATTAGAAATGAATAAAAAGTCAAGTTAACCTATCAATTTCACGATGATGTTGTGTTACATCATTAATTGTAAATATTTAATATTTAATAGATAGTATTAGGCTGTCTGGAAAGTCAGACAGCTATATATCAGAATAGCTAAAAACAAATAACATTCATGTACATTCTTTAAAAGGTGGAAAGGTTGTGGAACAAAATGGTACATATACAATTCTAGAAATATACATCAAAATTCAAATATGCCTTTGAATTTTTCTTAAAAATAGGCACGAACTTTCCGAACAACCCAATATATAAAAGATTTGTTGAATCAATTTTGCAGCACTTGATTCTCATCACTTCTATTCCGAATTGAGCATTTTACCAATCATTGAAAATTGAACCACGTGACACGCGGAGCAAAAAGGGTCGTTAACTGTGAGGCGTACCTTAAGGTCATTTGTCGTGGCGAAACAGCCAGGATCGGCACGATACGGGATGTGCGGCTGGTACTCGGGACCTTCGATTCCCTTCACGCGGGAAGCAGTGGCACGAAAAATACGTGTGGAGGTGTGAACTCGCGTCACACGGTTGTGATGTTTGGCAAACGGCGTGAGGAGATCACAACTGCACGCCGGGGAGTCACATCGTACGCGCACTTATGCACACTACTCTTGATCCTATTTGTCGAAATTTCACTTGGAGATCCCGTGATCGGTCATATAAAGATTCTGACTCACGGATAAACGAGTCCCTCGAGTTACGAGTTTAATTGTTTGACTATCTTCCCACTGAATTCGACACCGTGTCTCGGTGACTGTGTACACTCACACACGGTCGATGAACAGCGTACGAGGAACTATTTCGGAATTACAGACGAACAGAGTAGTAGATGGATGAGCCGAGAGGTCCAGCGAACTCGCGGACAACTCGGATATCACGCTCACGTCGTGACGGTCGCATCGAATCTGGGCCAGCGGTAGCGCGCCGATGAAAATAGCACAGCGCCGAGACAGCTCTACCCTCCTCTCGCGGTCGAGCACTGACTCCCCTGTCCCCGCTGCGTCGCGCAGTGTCGCCCGCGCTCCTTCCCCCACCGCGCCGACCGTGACGCTTCACCTCGTACCCGATCGACCAATCGCGGCGCTCTAGTCTCCCGTGACGTCATTTGTCCCGAGTACCGGCGGCCTCGAACCTCCGTTGAACGCGAACAAGCCGAATTTACTTTCGAAAAGTTATTCCAAGTTAAAAATACGATGTAACGGATTTATTAGTAGGGTCTTTGGTTAACTTCTGTAATTGCTTTTTGTATACATGGATGAATTTGAAGCGTAAAGTTCCAGAGAATAATTATTTGCTTGTTAAAATAAATTGAAATAAAATCAAATTACCTATTACCCTAACCTATTTCTCTACCAATTGCTCAATGGAAATAAAATCAAATGAAATATACATTCAACCAGAGCTGGGTAAAATACGTATTTTAAATAGTAAATAGTAAATAATAATTTTATTTCGAATCGTACATATATTTTTAAAAATAAAATATTTTATTTCGGATAATGCAAGTATTTTTTAAAATAAAATATTTTATTTGAAAAACACTGAAAATATTTGTACCATAGCTTGGAATATTTTATTTTACTACATTATAGTGTAAAAAAAAGTGTAGTGTAGTTCTTCGATGAATACTTCTATTAAGAATCTTCATAAAATGAATGATGGAAAGAGATATTCTTCAATCGCAAGAAATCGTAATATTTGCAAGAAATAGTTTCTCCATCTGTGTATCATACAGACAGTTTATTTTCAAATTAAAAACTATGGAAAATATTCTATTTTATGCTTTATGTTATTCAAATGAAACATATTTTATTTTATGTGTTAGATTAACAAAATAAAATATTTATTTTCATGCTTTAACTATAGATTACCAAAATAAACTATTTTATTTGACGTTTTACATTATCAAAATAAAATATTTTATTTGCTGAAATTTTATATCCCATTTGAAATACTATTTTATTTGAATTATGAAGAATCTATTATTTGAAATAGTATTTAAAATATTTATTCTACAAATATTACCCACCTCTGCATTCAATGCAGTTTTTCCCAAAAATCCTAGATCCTATTTCTTGTGTTCTTATAAAAACTTTCAACATTATATGCATAATTTGTTTTTAATCTTTTCATTTAATAGTAGTATTAAATGAAACTAGTACTACCAAACTTCTGACGTTCGAATCATTTTTAGGACCCCATAAAGCTGTTTTGCGGTAATTAAACTAATTCGTTGCTCCGAGCAAACATTATCACGGAATTAATTTTCAAAAGTTACAGAAATGTACGTATCTCGCGAACGGAGCGAAACGTGTTTATTTTGAGGTTTCACTGATTCTGGAAACAGTGCAGAGTCAGGGGACCCTTGAATCCGGAAATATAAGAACAATTGTCAGTTAAAGACACGTACAACGACTTCGACGTGAGATTGATTGCTCGGAACATCAAGTGACAGATAAGAGGAAAACTCGAGAATGAACAAGGCCGGGGATCAACCTTCTCCAAGATAATGAAGCTAAGAATAAGCGCTCCACCAGCCAGTACTTTTTACTAACTACTCAACCGTTGTAATAAATTATGACATACGACACTTTCGCGTCGTTAAAAAACATTTCATTATACGGTTCGTGAAATTGCCATGGAGTTAATGCAGCTTTACCGAACCTTGAACTGAAATTCATCAGGTTCCTCCGTTTTTGGGCGATGAAATACAACAGATAATAGAAAATTCGCGGCAAAACGTCGCTCGAAATAGAGCGACGCGCGACGGCATATACTTTAATCTTCGGCGACACGTCTTGACACTGAAATATACGATGTCGCGTGTTCCGTATAGGTTATCAACGATGGTCTCCAATTCATAAATAATGTCACATGCGTCTCTGCTAATTCTGATAGAAACGGTAACGTGACAAGTGCAGTCTGCGGGCAGTAAATATTTCACGTCACGTGATGAAAGGAGCCCCATTTTGTTGAAACACAAAGTCAAAGAAATAAAAAAGTCAGATTGGTAATAATCTTGACTGGTTTGTATTCCTGATAAACGTGTTATGAGCAATGAGAATGAGTACTGACGATCTTATTGAAAATTAAAATATTCTAAGGGATATTGTTCCATAAGTATCCTGTATGTTTGTTGAAGAAATTAGTTTAAATTAAATGACAGGTTTGATGTCTTAAAATATTTACACGAATAGACCTTATACATAAAGTTTTCATTTTAAATATATACACGTGTAAAAAGCCATGAAAAAAGGAAAATTCGGTTGCTTTTTAATTTCCCAAAACACCCTGTTAAAGAGTTTCGAGAACAAACGAGAGGAAAAACGATGCATTATTCATTGGGTCGACGGAGTGGGATTGGTGTACAGCAACGAGGGCGTTGTGTATTCAGGGAAGTCTTCCTGCGAGATCTAAAAATAATTTGTAACCGAAGAACTGTCGTTGCTTATTATTGTCTGTCGCCAGTTTAACGACGTAATGTCTCGGGGAATTTCATAATTTCTACGTCACATGCGCGGGGGAGGATGAAAAGTAGTTTCAGTCATTCACGGAAGCAATGAAACGGCACAAAAATAACCGACAAAGGCTGCGTTGTTGACTGGCGCGAGAGTAAACAAATTCTCGCAATTTTTTGAGAAATCGTAAAGTCCAAAACGTGATGGCATCGGTTGCCAAGTCTGGTTAACAAGAGAGGCTCTTGAAAGGTTAACCCTTTGCACTCGAGGCCTTTTTTTCTGGTATCTATCAGCAACTCGAGATGCTTTCTTAGCATTCTATTGTCACGAATGCTGAGCTTAGATTGACTTCGAAAATGAGATCTCTAATTGGAGATTTGAAAATCAGGTCACCTGATTGCCTCAACGACAATCATTTTATTGACACTTCGAGTTCCAAAGAAATTAAACCTAAAGGAAACCTAGTGGCGACTGAGAGTCACTTCTCGAGTGCAAAGGGTTAACACTAGTTAATTTAATGTGCTTTGAACTTTTGTTTATATTACAAATCATTTTTTGCGATCAAAACTCCATTTTCGAAGATGTAGTAGGACGCAATTGTTAATTATTAAACTGCGGATTTTATGCATTTATGGTGAACAGTAATATAAAAAATGTACATAATGTATTAATTAATTTACTAACTTAATTATTCCGTTTTGCGTGAGTTACCTTTTGATCATGTTTAGCCTGTATTTGTCGTATTAGTTTCCATCATAAACGCATACAATCCGCAGTATTGTTACATACAACTACATGAAGGATTCTTGTTTTTACAAAAACTCGTTTGGAATATTTCTAAAGAGCAGCCTTAAAAATTGTTCGTCGCGATAAAAACGGTTGGTTGGGTCTCACGGGCGATTAAAACAATTTGAATAAGGGATGCATGAAAACGTGCCTGTACGTTTTTCCGTCGATTACGCATTACTATGTAAACACGGCTCGCTGAATGTGGAACGCGAAGGAATGCAACAACGAAGCGTTATAAAAGCGTAGAAGCCGTATACGTGATAGCGTTTTTCCAGGTGTCGAGTTCTCGATCAACGGGCGCATAATTGACTGACTCCGATAATGCCGCCCCCTTATCGTTTCGGTGCCGTTTACGCCAGATTTTCCAATCTTCCGCACCGAAACTCCATTCGATTTCAACCTTTCGCGACACTATTGTGATCAGAATAAAACCCGAACCAACGCCGCATCGTGTCTATGACGCACGCCAAAAATTAAACTGACGTCACGCGTAGATAATCTTATCCATCCGAGTAATTGATAAGTTTGTCGAGTTCTGTTTCAACATGAACTCAAGCTGTACTGAATCGTTGCACGAACAAGTCTCCGTGCGCACAAAGGGTTAAACTTTCAGCCTGGGCCTTAGGTCTATTTTAACTATTTAGAGCGTTTAATCGTTTTCATGCAAGTTTACCACCAATTTCTATATAGGTTCACGTAACCGATTAAATTCTGAGGCATGCATTTTAAGAAATAATTTTGTATACCAAAGTTGCGTGATACGAGGGTGGATATTATTTTTTTTAACTTCCCGATTCATAGGGAAGTTATTGTATTTGCTCCTAAAATGAAAAATCGAGTTTTTAGCAGATCTACATGTTTCAAGGTCATTGGAGTAATTTTAGCCTATTTTTAACAAATTGTTCGTGTGTGTGCGTGTGTGCGTATGTATGTACGTATGTAAACGAATTTTTCGTTAACGTTTTCCAAACTTAAAACTAATAGCGAGATCAAAATGATCGATGATGCAATCGATGTGTATCAATCTAACTTAGAGCTGATTGGGTTTTGTTTTAATTCGGTTCAGTAGTTTTTTTTTTATTATTATTATTATTAAAGAAAACTTAACTCAATAAAGCAATCTAGATGGGAGAATATAAATTTATGAGCGAATAACTAAACGGAAATAATATATATATATATATATACGTATATATATATATATATATATATATATATATATATATATATATATACGTATATGACTATTATCATATTTGTATGCATATGTATAACACATGTATATACAATATATATACAGGGTGCTCCAAAAGTATGGAAACAGTTAAATATTTCCAAAATGGAACATTTGTGAGGAAAATGATTTAGAGAAATGTTTTAGGGTTTCAAAAATTCTATTGAACGATCGTGTCCGTTTGACTTTCAAAGGACCGGTCAAAGTCACGTCAAGGTCAACATGATTTTTTTAGCGGAACACCTCATTTTTTTTATCATGCACTGTGAAAGCTGGCTATGAGACGTTTTCAAAACACTACTTTCAAACATTTTTTTTTATTCGTGATAGATGGCGCTGTAATCGGAAATCGGGAAGTTCCTTGTGTGGCCCGTAAAGGGTCGCACACAAAATAAACATGAATAGCTATATGAATTAAGCGAGCAACAATGACAAGCTAGTTTTTATTGGTTTTAGTATTTTTAAAATTTCGAAGGTGGCCTCGTTATTGTATATATGGAAGAACGTAGAATTTTGAGTGAAAAGTATTTTACTCTACACTTTGGAGCAACGTTCATTATTAGCTCCATACTAACTCTAAACCTAACAATGAATGAGCAGTTTTGCATTCTTGACAATTTACCTAGCGGCTAACCTAACCTTACCAATAAGCCTGCTAGCGTCAAATAAATAAAAATGGATTCAAAGAAGGAAGGAATTCTGGAATAATGTCGCAGCAACTGCAATGCGACCGAGCGGAGAAAATTACGCAAAATTGTAGTGATACGACTCGATTGTGTCGTGACTCGAGCAAATCAAATGCAAAAGCGGTTAACATCAGACATTCCGACCTTCCATGAACAATTACGTCCAACAGAACGGTTGTCGAGATAAAAGTAATCGATGACTATCGTTGCTATCTCTTCGCTTGTGGTCCTACGCGTAATTATTGTACCATTCGGCGATGAGACAAACCGAAATTCCGATAAACAAATCGCTAGTACGTGGATTAGGAAGCAATCGATACCATGTAACGATCATAATCTCGATTTCTTGTTCAGCGTACGCGATATAATACTCTTATCGCGGGGGCGTCGCGCTTCTGGTACAAAAGATATGCAATCGGTGAAATGAAGGACCCGGGCAAGAATTTTCTCAGCCGAGTGCGAACTATGATTATGCTCTTCGTTGTGGTCTGACCTGGTAAAACTTCCAACCGAAATAAATTCAAAGGATGATTGTAATAATTATTGTAAAACTGGGTGCTAGGCATTCAAAACTTGAGTTTAACTGAGATTTATATAAAAACTTTCCTTGGAAAGAAAAGTTTCTTAATTTTGTACAATTTTGGTTGGAGAATAAACAAGATTGTCATACTTTCTTGCTGATGAATTATCAGATAAAAATGAATTATAAATTAATACACAGCAGAAAATATATGTCTATGTAAGCAAAGAAAAGAAATTTTGGTTATCAAAATTGGAGTAAAAAAATAGAAATATAGGAAAACCTGTGAGAATGTGCACAAATGCAGAAATATTGGGTTGTCCAGAAAGTTCGTGCCAATTTTTAAGAAACATTCAAAAACACGTTTGAATTTTGATATATATTTATTGAATTTTGTATGTACCATTTGGTTCCACAACTTTTCCACTTTTTAAGGGGATGTCCACATGTTATTTGTTTTCAACCATTCCGATATATTCAGACCTGTACCTCCTACTAAAATTTCAACAATAATATTCATGTTACACTGTTTAGGTGATAAGAGGTATTTTCACTTACATCTGAGTTCTGTTAATATAAATTTGCAAAACTTCTTTTCTTCGTGCATATATATTTTCTGTAACCTAATAATTTAACAATTAATTTTTATAATTCCAGAATTAATCTTTCAATTTATAAGGATACTCTTCAACAGAACCTTCCTCTCTTAATCCTTGGCTTGGAGAAGATTCGCAGACAGTTTCGAATCTGCAATATACCAAGGAATTTCTATAAAACGTTCGAGTCGATATTTGAACGTCTCCGGAGTGCATCTCTAGTATAGAATTGAAATTCACATGCAAGGAATTCCCGAGTATCCGTCCAAGACTTTCACCTTCGACAACTTTTCAACCTCCGTTGCTCGCTACCACCTTCGGAGCAGATCGATTGGACTACTTTCATCGTTTGCACGAGGCTGGATAACTCGAGACCTCAAACTCCCGGAAAACTAATTTTCTTTTCTGAGCAAGCTGCGATAAAATTCCGGGGGCGCTGGTTCTATTTCGAGAATAATTTACGAGTCGCGAAAATGGCCCCGAACCGGTTAATTCCCTTCTGGAAAATTCGAATGCTTTCCATGTAACGTTCGTCTCTTTGCTTTTATCAATTCAATGCACGTTTCGAGATAAATTCGGTGGCAGATTAAACTGGGTCAATCCTGTTATGTAACGAATGGGACAATGCCGTAGATAATTATATTTTTCGTTGGTGACGATTTGTTGAGGCTTCTTGAATAAGGACAATAATTGTTTTAATAATTATTATCGAAAAAAAGTGGACAAGGGTCGTTTGAAAAATCAGGGCACGTGGATTCGAAATCGAGACCCTCGAATTGGCAGTCAAACGCTTTTTCCACTGAGCCATCTCTTCACCTTAGGATTCGTGTTCTTATTTGACTCGTTCTAGTTATAATGAATATTATAATATATTTGACTATTTATCGAGATAAAAATTTTATGAGAAAATTTACTTTTTGTACTTTTCATGCGTGATAGAATAAGATGGAGAACTGTATGTAATAAAGACCACGATTCCATTTATAGACACAGCGTGTGTGGAAAAAGTAATAACATAGGATAAATATTGTAACACAGCTAGTCTTTTACCCATACTACTATTCTGTATTATTAGCCATAAGAGACATGACACGCTAAATTACGTGACTCACCCTAAATGGAATGTATCGGCACGATGTGACAGATAGCAATAGCATGAGTTGCTTAACAAAAACAAGACAATTCTCGTAAGAGTCGTAATAATAGAAAGCATAATCGAAAAATCGTTAAAGAAATAGAATCTGACCTTATACAAGGTCACTCTGACCTTGCCTCTTTTGCGCACGAATTAACATAAATTTTACATGTAACTTTTACGTCATTATTCGACCAAAATAATCTTTTAATTTTGTACAATTTTGGGTGGAGAATTACTCCGTAATTAATTCTTATAATTTTAGAATTAATTCTTCGATTATAGAGACAACTACTTCAAAAAATGAATTATTTTGTATTAAAAAATAATGTTCATAGCCTGAAGAGGTTGATACTGGTCTCAAATTACAGGTTCGTGGAAGCGTAGAAAATGGCTGAGCTGTCAAGGAGCCTGAAACGATAGATGAAGAAAATACTAATTACGCGAACTGGCGCTATGCTTAACTGGAACTATGAATTAATGCCACGCGAGCACGGAGTTTCTGGTATGCACTTGAAACGTTCTTGCGAGTTATGATCAGCTGGCGTTTCGTAACAGTGACCAATGATATCGGCCAAGGTACTCTCTCTCGAAGAATGTTGATTTAAAGATCGATTCTATTCGACGTCGAGCGCCGTTAGGCTACCGCAAATGAAAGGAAGGGGAGAGAAAAGTGGAAGAACATCGAAAGGATCAGTTTCGACAAATTGTTTGACAATAGAAGCCATCTGTTGGGCACGCAACGATTTCATGACTCTTCTCGACCGACCGGGCTCGACGTCCTTGAAATTTCAACAAGTGCACCGCGGCAGGATGCCACTGGTTCAAGGACATAATGGTTTCTTGCAATAACGTTTCTTCTATTCGTTAATCGATACCCGAAGGCGACTTTGCACCTTTGCAAAACTTTCTCAACCCTGGAAGATTACATTTTCTTCTTTTATAATTTTTACATATTACATTATAATTTTGCAACGACAACGTAGACGACCCTCGACAAAAGCATACTCACCAACGAAAGGTACCACTTTTCGCCTAAGAATAATGTTCCACGTAAAAAAAGCTCTCCTCCGCTTTTCGCGGCTGTTTTCACGCATCGGCTGGCTACTCTAATCCTTTCCAAAGAACTATTTATAAATCGTCGATACAAGGTAACCCGACACAACCCAACTGATTCGTTTTGGTCCGCCTAAGGTCCCGTTTGCACGGGCTAAATTCGTTCTTTCGTTAAAAACGCGGCACGCGGGAAAGGTCGCTTTTGAATAGAATTTTCTCAAGGACGTCGTTCGTCTCAACTCGACCAGACACGTATCCAAGGTAAACCGCTTAATTTTAGCAATAACTGTTTTACTATCCCCCCCCCTCCCCCTCCGCTGACATTTTTCAACAGAATTCTCGAAATCCAGTTCCATTTCTCGCATACCATGCTTCGTTTCAACTTCCAACGGGAATAGCGCATTTCTTTCTTATCGCTGTTGGTTTATGACCTGGGACAATATTCCCCTGACTGTCCACGAGGCCTTTAGTGGAGTGGGCGAGTTCAATTATTACAGTTTTAAGAAAGAATAATGGAAATTCCACTGAACAATGGAAAATAAGAATTTAACCCTTTGGACTCGAGAGATGACTCTCAGTCATCATTAGGTTTCACGAAATCAAATATACAATACCTAATGTATAATGTAATGTTCTTTAGGTTTAATTTCTTTGGAGCTCGAAGAGCCAATAAAATTATTATCGGTGAAGTAAAGGTGACCTTATTCTCGAATCTAGATAGCTTAGAATTCATGGCAATAAAATGCTAAGAAACATGTCGAGTTGCTGGTAGATACCAGAAAAAAAGGCCCCGAGTGCAAAGGGTTAATATGAAAATGGAATGATTGTTGTTTGACGAACACGAGGATGTGGCGAATACTTTGCTACCAGTGTCTGAGGACGTAGGAGTGACGCTTAGAAAGGGGATACAGTGGGTATAGAAAGTATTCGTACACCGATCAATTTCCAAAAAAACTATGTAAAATTCTAATTTATTAGCTTATTTTTTATAAACAATGACGTTCTACATATTCTCGAAAATCTCTAGAATAAATAGATTACAAAAAAAAGCTATTTATGTAAGTTGCGAAATTAACAAGAAAAAAACGATTAATCGATAGAAATATTGAAGCAATAAGTATTCGCACAACTGTTTAATTTTTACATTAATTTATAAGTATATAATACTTCGTTCGTGGGATTTCCTTTTGATTTTATAATTATTGCAACTCTTCTAAGCATTAAATTAACTAAATTATTAGTTATTCGAAGTGGGATTTTCTTCAATTCATTTATTAAAGTCTTTTTTAAAAGTACTTTACTGGAAATTTGATGTTTTCTAATTCGTACGAAGCAATAAACTAATATGTTTACGTTATAAACTCTACTGTAAATGGTTCGTCATAAGAATCGTCCAAATACTTATTGCTTCTATACTTTTACCCACTTTTCGCATTTTTTTTTGTTAATTTCACAAATTATATTAACTAGTAAATGTTGTTTGGACTATATCTATCTTAGAAACTTCCGAGAATATGTAAAATATCATTGATTATAAAAAAAGAATTTAAGAAACTAGAATTTCACCCAAAAGTTTTTTTGGAAATTGTGGGTATACAAATACATTCTAACACCCACTGTAGTCGTTCAGGGAACGACTCCCATCGGTCGGGTCGACTCTTTCGTTCACCCCGCCGCAAAGAAACCTCTGATAAAAAGGGAATATGGTGTACTGTGTAGATCCATAGTGATCGCAACAATTAAACTGGTGTCCAAGGCCACTGAGAGGTCATACCCACCACCACTTCGTTATTCGAGTCACTTGAAGCTTTCAAGGACTGCATTCCTACACCTGCTGGTGCGTAACCCAATCAAGTCTCTCATTTAAGGAAAAAATCATACTATTTACTTTAGTACTCGATATTACATGATGTATAACCAGTCTCCCTTAAATTATTGCGATTTTCCACATTCCAAAGGTAAATTTCTTCACGATTTTTATTTGAATTAATTGATAAAAATGAATTTAAAATGAAAATTTTGTTTAATTGATAAAATTATTCCATTAGAAATTTAACGTAAATATTTCTGTTATACGAAATAATTAATATTATACTCATCAATAAAACAAGGAATAGAAAAGTAATCAATTAGTGTCAACGAGGCGTCAACCCGCCACGTCTGGAATCTATTTTTTACATGCGAGTCCCCTTCTCGTGCATAGTTCAATGTCGATAAGAAAAATGAATTTGCACAAACGTAAAATGGAAAATCAATCGCCGTCACGCGTACGTGACGCTGGCGTCCCACAAGCGTCACATATGTATATGTGACGCGTGGTAGCGAACGTTAGATAGACGATAACCGCAAGACACACATCGGTATCAGTATGTCATCCGAAACCCCCTGACTAGCTAGCTGCAACGCCAGCAGAAGCTTTTCCAAAAAGACACGGCTTATACCAGGAAGCCTCGTGCCAGTGTCATTCGACCACCTTATCTCTTGTTTCTTCGCGCGAAATTGCAACCACAAATGGTCTTTCTCTCGTGTCGAGTTCGCGCTGTCCCATGAGCGACATACGAGGGGTCGATCCTCTGTAAGTTCAAAGAAATCGATCCTTGGGTCGTCCTCCTTAAAGAGAAAACCCACAATCGGAGGCCAAGTATTACGCGTTTCGAGGCTCTTTTATTTACAGACAAGAATTTATATACCTTTTTTAACTTTGAGAATATTTTAGGTACGTTTCAAGATACTTTTTGTTGAAATACAACGATTATCACTTTTAGGTCTTGAGGAAAAGGGTCTGCTTTTCCTTAAAGGAGAAATAAGGGTGGGGTTCTAGCAAGGACAGAAAGCGACGACCCTCGGTCCGACAAAATAAGTCAAGCGGTATGGGTCGTTGTGAATTCGGACACTCTTCCTCTAATATTCTTGTATTGTAATCTTGAAAGAAAATAAATTCTAAAAATAAAATTCTAACACCTTTGATAGTTTTTACAAATTAATCCACCCATAAAACATGTTTTTAAGAACACTGGATAATATATGCTTTAGACTAGAATCTTTTCTTAAGGGAGACACCATTTTCTTGGGGTCATTTAAATGATTACAAAACGATATCAATTAAAAAGTCAAGATGGTGTTCCTCATTTACGAGTTAAGTAAACCGATACATTCGCGCGCACGTTTGGTAGTTCAGAATCCATCAGGCTTGCGCGATACATAGACCAGGCGAAAACGTGCAATCTTATGCAACGCTATGCAATAGCGTGCAATCGGGAAAAGGGGTTCCCGTTGGAGGGTTACAATGCGTTGGTGGAGTTATCGTGACAGCTGTGCAGTAAGTCCATGAGTTACACGGTTAAGTAGGGAAACCACACTAGGAAGCCGAGTATTAAGGAGACTCAAGTAAAAACCTGAAAAGAAGACTTTATTCCTGAATTTATTATGAATAAAGTGTTCAAGGAAATTATTTGAGATTTCATACACGTTTGTGTACCTAATTAAAATTACAGAACAATATTTTTGTAGAGTTAGCAAACTAGTTACCAAATTTATTTTAAAACATACAGCGGGTGTAGAATGTATTTGTATACCCACAATTTCCAAAAAAACTTTTGGGTGAAATTCTAGTTTCTTAAATTCTTTTTTTATAATCAATGATATTTTACATATTCTCCGAAATCTCTAAGATAGATATAGTCCAAACAACATTTACTAGTTAATATAATTTGTGAAATTAACAAAAAGATGCGAAAAGTGGGTAAAAGTATAGAAGTAATAAGTATTTGGACGATTCTTATGACGAACCATTTACAGTAGAGTTTATAACGTAAACATATTAGTTTATTGCTTCGTACGAATTAGAAAACATCAAATTTCCAGTAAAGTACTTTTAAAAAAGACTTTAATAAATGAATTGAAGAAAATCCCACTTCGAATAACTAATAATTTAGTTAATTTAATGCTTAGAAGAGTTGCAATAATTATAAAATCAAAAGGAAATCCCACGAACGAAGTATTATATACTTATAAATTAATGTAAAAATTAAACAGTTGTGCGAATACTTATTGCTTCAATATTTCTATCGATTAATCGTTTTTTTCTTGTTAATTTCGCAACTTACATAAATAGCTTTTTTTTTGTAAACTATCTATTCTAGAGATTTTCGAGAATATGTAGAACGTCATTGTTTATAAAAAATAAGCTAATAAATTAGAATTTTACATAGTTTTTTTGGAAATTGATCGGTGTACGAATACTTTCTACACCCACTGTACGTAAAATATTATAAAAATTAACAAATAATTAATTACATTTTTTTATGTAAAGAAAAATTACGAAAACACTTAAGATTTGGCTTACAAACACGCTTACCACATCCTAATTCATTACCCCTTCAATTAATTCTGAAGCTTTCCGCGAAAATCGAATTCTATATACAGGGTGTGCTAAACGTAGGGTTTCGTAACAAGTTGCGTAAAATTAGGACGTTTACCTCGCATTTGGAATAATATTGCCTTCGCGAGAGTGGGTGGGGAATCTCGTGATTTATGAATGAGGGTGATCGATAGATCACACCGAGTATTTATTATCGCGCCAAGTGGCGACGCTTGGAAATTTATTTTCCCCTTCGCTGGAATGCTACCGGTGATATCTCGCCGGAGAGGGTGATAACGGCGATCTTTGATATTTTATATTTTCAGCTGGTCTTGCGCGAAGCAGATTACGACGGGAATTTATGGAAGAAGGAGTGGACTATACTAACAGTTTATCTATAAATACGTGCAGCTTGAAATATTTACTAAACGATAGGTGAGGTTTCCTCGCGTATCACAGAATTTTAGTCACTGGGAGGAATACTTTTCTCTGGAATTTTTCAAGGGCAGATGAATGCCTGTATTTTTTTGTTAAGCATAAAACTATACACGATGAATATAAACCGATGTACTTTATTATTTTGTCTGGGACTTCCCAAGGTCTTGTGAAAATCACTTTGCGTCTGTAAAATAAAACTTTCAGGCGAAGTAGACGTGTGGTCACGAAAGGTACAGAAAAAGAAGAAACCGTTCAAACACGCAAGAATCAAGTCCCCTGTCATATTTAACATTTACTTTATACTTTCAACTTTAACACAGTGAAAGTAACGTGAAAGTTTTCACGGAATTTTTAGTTCGTCACAAACCGAGGAGCGTGCAATTTATTTCATTTTCTGTCTTTGATTTTACTGTTAGGCACGTTTGAATTACGATAGTTATTATTGAAGATATTTTTAGAATGAAAAAATATACAATATTAAAGTTAGGCAGCATATTTATATGTCGTAATATTAGGTTGTCCCGAAAGTTTCTTTCGCTTTATTAATAATTAATATATACACAATATTTTATGTTTTATGTTACATTAATGAATTGTGTACGGTTCATTTCGATTCATTACTGTTACAACGTTAACATCGAAGAAATTAGATTGTCTATTTATATAAACACTCCCACAGAAAATAATTGAATGCAACTCACGAAAGAAACTTTTGGGACAACCTAATAATTTTTGTATGTATAAAAATGGTTTCACAGACAAATAATGCTTTGGTTCGTGTGTATTTGACTAAATCAACGAAAAAAATCCAATTATAGTTTATCCCTCAAGGGATTAAATAATAAATAGTTGAAGTTAAGTTAGTTTTAGAACAAATACATACGAATCATACTTTTTTAAAGTTGCACAATGATTCAATGCATGTGTCTTTGCAGGATCAGAACATAAGAAGCTAATTCTATTAAAAACTTTCAGTTTTCCATGAAAGTCTCTTTTTATATTTTCTATATCGACTACTTCAGGTATAATACTTTGTGATGGTTCTCCCTGATGTCTTTTCTTCTTTTTCCTATCCGCTCCAAGAATACTTTCATCTAAATTAGTATTTATTGCAACCATCTTAAACCCAAGTTCATGTAATTTTAACAAAAGAGGATACCAATTGTGCTTTTCATTTGGAGATACGTTTATACATAAATCATAAAATCCTGTAGTTTGTTTAATATCCATTTTTAAGAAATCTACATAAAAAAAATATAAAATAACAACAACAACAACAACAACAACAACAACAACAATACGTTGTTTGAATGCTTATAAAACGACTCATACACATTAAACGTTTAGAGGAGATTTAATCACAGATCATCACAGAAAAGGCAGTCGATACAATACAAATACGTGAATAAATCTCTAAATGCAAGAGTCCCAACCAGTCCCAACTATGGTTAAAGGCGGCTTTACACTACAGAAACATCAGTGAAGTTGGTAAACTAAACGACCTTTACGATAAACCTAATATGTCCACAAAACGAGCATGTTTCACCCGAGAACAAAGAGATGCAACAAACCGTGCAACGTCAGCTCGTTAATCGTCGCGATCGAAGCCCATCTGACGTCACCCCGCGGCCAACTCTTTGGGGGATGCGAGTGGGCGTGATACGGTGACGGAACGATGACGTCATAAGAGGCTTGTGACGTCACCGAGCGTAGGTGGGTGGCAAGTGAGCGCGTTAGAGTGGGGGATCGCCCACCGAGAGCGAGGGGGATCAAGTTTGGGCACCAACCCCATTTTTTCACCTCCTACCTCTTTCCCACCCTTTGCGATCAGAACGCCGCCAGCGCATCCAGATGACAAACTGTCGGGGAATTGAACGAGGCGTAGGCCGACGAACCGCGGCCATTAGGCCGTGTTCACAGCGACGCGAAAACCCCTAAAATATTAGGTTGATCACCTCTGTTAAGCTGGTAGGACCAAATCACCAGAATCATATCGGACTTAGTGAATAATTTAATACTTATTTTGTACTAATTTGTACCACCAACAATAATTTTGTACCTCGTGACGTTTTCGAAAAAATCGTGGCACTGCTAGCTCAATATTAAGCTAGGTTAGTACTGAATACAGTACTATACAGTTTAGTACTGAATTTCTACTAATTTGTACCACCAAAAGAAATTTTGTACCTGTTACCGTTTTCAAGAAAATCGTGGCGCTGTTAGTTTAACTCTTTGGAGCACGGTGGGATTAGAAGTGTCCCACTTTTTTGATGGACCCGTAATGCATGGTGGGACATTTTTAATCCCACCTCGAAATTTTGGAGTAGCTGCATGTTGTGTATAGGTGTGATACCTTTCTTAATAAAAATATAACAATTTTGTTTGATTTAAAACGCAATAAAATTCCTGTGCAACATGGGTCTATTTTATGACCTGAATTCCTGTGCCGCAAAGAGTTAACGTTAAGCTAGTGGTTGAAAATATTAAAAATTAATAGAAATGATCAAAGCAAAGCGGATATATTTAGTACTGAATTTGTACTAATTTGTACCATTAAAAGAAATGTACCTCGTACCGTTTTTGAAAAAATCATGGTGCTGCTAGCTTAATATTAAGCTAGTCGGTGAAAATGTTAAAAGTTAATATAAATGAAAAAATCAAAGTGGATATATTTAGTACCGAATTTGTACTAATCTGTACCACCAAAAGCAATTTTGTACTTGTTACCGTTTTCAAGAAAATCGTGGCGCTGCTAGTTTAACGTTAAGCTAGTGGCTGAAAATGTTAAAAATTAATAGGAATGATAAAATCAAAGAGGATATATTTAGTACTGAATTTTTACTAATTTGTACCACCAAAAGAGATTTTGTACCTTTTACCGTTTTTAAGAAAATCGTAATATTAATATTAAGCTAGCATCGCCACGATTTTTTTGTAAACGATAACAGGTACAAAATTTCTTTCGGTGGTACAAATTCGTACAAATTCAGCACTAAATGTATCTACTTTAATGTTTTCATTTTTATTAATTTTGACATGTGGTCCACGATTTTTTCGAAAACGGTACGAGGTACAAAATTATTGTTGGTGGTACAAATTAGTACAAAATAAGTACTAAATATTCCACTAAGTCCGATATGATTCTGCTGATTTGGTCCCGCCAGCTTAAGAGGCGTAGGTTGACCAGAAAGACGGTTCGTCGTGATGAATCTCTCTGTTTGAGAACTTGTCTGGAGTGATCTGGAGTGTGATTATTGGTAAACAGTAACACACCAACAGTTTTTTAGCTCCCATTCTTCATTCAAAGTCTTGATCTAAATAAGAATTTCCCTTCATTGTTGTTATTATTATCATATTTCTGTGAATACTAAAATAGGAAGAATACTTCAAAGAATCAAGAGCTAAAAATTTCGTTTAAGGGGGTATCCTGAATTATGAGGTCTAAAAAAAGCTGTTTTTAGTGCATTTTTTTACGATGGAAAAAAATAATTAATTCTACCGAATTTTTTATCCTATTTTCACACATACTTGAGTAGTCTGTATAAATTTTTTCAACCAGAAATATTCAAATTGAGTCGACTGTGACGCACATTTGTAGGGCACCTCACAATTAAAACCTCCTATCGGCGGGAAAGATGTAGGTCGCAATTTTGGTTTGACACAAAAAAACCAAAAGAAATTTTCATTTTCGTACATTTTCTTCTATGTGAACTAAGAAAAACTCGCAGAAATGGTGAAATGTGAAATTACTGCAAGTTTGAAAAAAAGAACGAGTTTCTTGAGTGAAAAAAATCACTTTAACTTGATAAAAAAAGTTGTTTAAAATTTTTTTAATATAAATTTTCTTAGTTTACATAGGAGAAAAATGTATGAAAATGAAAAATGCTTCTGGTTTTTTGGTCTCAAATCAAAATGACTCAAGTGCACTATAAATATGCGTCACAGTCGTCTCAGTTTGAATATTTCTTGTTGAAAAGATTTGTACAGACTACTCAAATATGTATAAAAACAGGATAAAAAGTTCGATAGAATTGATGATTTTTTTTCCATCCTAAAGAAATGCACTAAAAGCAGCTTTTTTTAGACCACCTAATTCAGGATACCCCCTTAAGGTTTCGATACGAGCGTCGTTCCAGCCGAAAGAAGTCATGGCAAAGCGGTTCTCAGGTGCTCGGAAAATCGATATCCCAAGTAGGACAGTGGGTTATTCGGCAAACGGCGATAAGAGGTAACCTCGAACGAAGGGATCGCTGCCGATAACGGCAAGAACCGTCGCCAAATGAGGAGCGGAGGGTGATCTCCTTCCTGTGGTGCAACGTCCAGGAATAAACCGGGCCACGGAGTGTTGTAAGGGCACGGGGATTCGCGGAAACGCGGCAAGAGACAAAGGGAAATAAATTGCGCGGAAATTAAAACTTTCCTGGGCGCGACGTGATCCGAGACGGAACGTGTCCTTTCACGACAATTGCGAGAACCGTTCGTGCGCATGCAAAAGAGCCAGAGTGTCGAGCCAGCTGACTTTCTGCAGCCGACCCTCTCAAAGAACATTTAATGTGTCAAGTACAGGTACCGAGAACGATGTGTAACTTCACAGTAAGGAGACTGTTGTATTATGTTATTATTCTTGCGCTATTCGACTTCGGTACTATATTACATTGCAATTCTTGTACTATTATAGAATATAATCTAGTTTGTTACAGAAAAATAAAATTTTTTAAACTTCACGCATGTCGCAAATATTATAATAATAATGCGACCATTATTGCACGATCCATCCAATAAAAAAAAAAAAAATTGTAACGTCATTTTACGATAGCTACTTCTGTACGATAAATGGATTTATAAAGAATCTAATAATTAGAAATAGCTTCAAGTGATAAAAGCATGCCTAGCAAAGAACCACCCAACAAAGAAAAATGAGCAATTAAAAATGTTTATACTATAACAATCATTTTAATGGAAACAGTCATGCGAACCTCGCTAAAGCTCTAAAATAGGTACGAAGCCACGCCCTAAATAAACCCTTAACGATGATATTATCGGGACGATGTATCTGTCACGAGTGAAATACGTTTTCAAGCTTTAGAGTACTTGTTTGAGTGTCCATTATACGCCGAAACGGAATTAACCCACCCCAAAATTCGGCTGCTAACAGCATTATGGTGCTCCCCTCGAGAATCGAACTTGACGGGAGTCCCGCAGACATCGGCGATCGTTAAGCAAGGTCAGTGACATCGGTCGTCCACCCGTCTGGCGTTGAATATCTTTTTCATCGAACCAGGGGCGGAACGTTCACCATGCGTTTCAGAGAAAACCGGCCCTCGTACAATCGTGACTGACCAGACGGTCCTTTCGTGCCCGAGCATGCCCGTCTACGACCTCCGATAGCGAAATTATTAACACTAAACCCACCAGCCTGGTCAATTCTTCCAAACCTTTTAACACATTACGGACCGCACATCTAGACACTGCGTGTAGAAATAAAAAATTAAAAAATAAATAAATATACATGTCGAATTGAGTAACCTCCTCCTTTTCGAAGTCGGTTAAATACACGAGAAAACTCGTGAGCGGTCCTTGATGTGTTACAATACCTCAATCGTTAACAATGACTTCACTCCTATTTTGTTGGCTAATTTTATTGGTGAATTATTTTATCTCTCTTCTAATTGCAAAGATAGAATTGTATGTATGATAAATATGCGTTGACCTTGGTAGTTGTACTGTTAATCTACTAACATAAGTGAATTAACCCTAACTTCTAAAATCATTTAAAACCACCACAGCTTGAATGTTTAGTAACAAGTTATATTTATTCTTTCCGTAATCTTGTTCATGGCCTCAACACAATAAAAAAGGTATTGGAGGAGCTGTACGATAATGATAAAGTATCACTGCAATTATTTTCTCTTATTTTAAACTAGGAAACAATGAGCAGAAATTCCAATTATCACACGTGACGAGATAAAGGCGTGTAGCTTCGTACAATTCATTTGTGAAAATACGTCTTTTGTAGTAGCATCGTGGCGATTTGTTCAAAGAGTATTAATTATGACTTGAGCTATCTAACGCAGTCACGTGCTGTAATTAGCCATTCGCAAATGGAAATGTAACGTTAAAAATAGACCAGTCGCAATTGATTGGTCGCGTTTATTTTTTTCAATTACCACAACTGATTATACATATATCATCGACATTACAACAAAAGACACACGCGAGTTTATCTATTCAAATTTTTAACGATATTTTGGCTCACGTCGCGAGATCGAAAAGTGTATCTCCTTCTATTTATACGTAAAGTATTTCAGTAGGATGTTAATTTAAGAGCCAGACTAAAGCGAGACGATCAAATTATTTCCAAGTGGTGTAAATTTCTGTTTACCTGGCGTATCCTGTACCGGGGTGTGTTAAACATCCGCAATTTGACGCAGTGGCTTACCTGAAACCAAATAAACAATTAGTACAATTTTTACGCGTGAAGCGCGATCGATATTAATAAATTTTCACGTGAAACGATGACACAGTGTTGATTTAGTTAAATTTCGACTAATAAATAAAGGTATTAGGTTGTTCAGAAAGTTCGTGCCAATTTTTAAGAAAACTTCAAAGGCACATTTGAATTGTAATATACATATATTTATTGAATCACATAGGTACCATTTTGTTCCACACCTTTCCACCTTTTAAGGGGGATGTACATATATATGTTATTTGTTTTCAGCCATTTCTACATATTCAGACCTGCACCACCTATCAAAAATCGGCATAGACTTTCTGGATAACCCAATAAATTGTCTCTAGTCTACTTTTTAGTTCACAACATCTTTATCTAAATGATCACGTATCATTAATTAAAGCGAACGAATGTAGTTACGATTTTTTTTTTTTAATTCTTCATTACTAGGCATACCTCTTGAATAACGGATAAAAGTAAATTACCTCTATCCCGCTTTATATTTAAATAATTTCTTTATCTAGCTTATACCTCTTGCTCGCATAGACGGAATATAAATGCAAGGGGAGAAGAGGCGCACTGCCATTAAGCGAAGCGAACGAAGCCAGTTAAAAATAAGAAACCCGTTCAACAGGTTTCGAAATCATCGCGCGAATTTCACAGGAGTACGAGCGTCCTCTGATCGAGGAAACTCTGCTGGCGCCCGTTCATAAGTTCCGATGTTATCGATTTGCTCGAGAGGAGCACGGGCGATAATTAACTGATCACTAAGCATCGAGTCCGTCCTCCCTCCCTTGGCTCCCTGTTCCCCTTGATAACACGGCTCTTTAGCTTTTTTCTCTGTCGCAACGTCTACACATGTATCGATCAAAGTTAATTATAAACCGCGGCCTTCCAGATACGTTATTTCCGTGTAATCGCGACGCGACACTGTCGATCCTGTCGAACGGCTGTGATTAGAGGCTAAATTTAAATCCAGTTCGAGGTATTCATGGATCGACGGTGACTCGTGCAGAATGAAAAAAAAAAAAAAAAAATTAACAGGAAGTGGTACGTCACGACAGTATTTTCAAAGAACGTTCCATCTTGCAAGGATTCGTATGACGAATTAATCGAGGTGTGCAAACTGGGTGGGACCAGTCTGTATATGTATATATGTATAATAGCGAAGTGTTGTATATGTATTATGTATAGTGAAGTGTTGTATTTTTATCCTTTAATATCCTTTTCCAAATGAAAAAAAGGAATTAGTTCAAGTATGATAAATTGAAAATAAATTTTCGATTATAAATATACAAAAAAGCATTGAATTTCTGCGAAGATATAAATTTAGTGGTAAGTGAAACACGAAAAGTCTTCTACCATGTTCGAAATAACAAACTCAAGAATTCATATGAATACGACGAGGAAGAATGAAAGGTACGCGCGTATTTGCTATTCAGATTCAACCTGTTGAGCTCGCAATTCAATGCGTCACTCATGGGCGTATATTTATCCATGAAAACATTTCATTTGCACATGCAGTTCTCAATCGTGTTCGGTTTCGTTAAAGTAGCGAATATACGGTGGCAAATAATTCGCCATGATTTTCAAGCTTAATGGTTCCATCTTTAAATGGACTAAAATTTAAAAATCATATCAAAGAAGTATAAAATATTGAATCGTAGAAGAAAAATATGAAAGTATTTCTTTTCAATTTTTAATAAATTTCTACGCCTCGTAATGCATCATTGGAAAGCTAGCTAACATAATCTGCAATTGCGACGCCATTCACGATATTCTTTTTTATTGTCGCGGAACAGTTTGTAGAAACAGGATGTGGACGTGAATGATTAACAACAATAAATTGTTTCGAGAAAATGAGAGAAATACGATAATATCCGCGCGACTCTGTAACGAAGAAGATAATTACCAAAGTGATGGCAATTTTCACCCCACGTCAATACGCATAATGCATATGTGTGGTCGCAATGTGCAACAGATGTTCACTGAAACAACGAACGTTTTCAAGATAATTTAAACGTTCCCATATTGTTTTAATGTATCCATTGTGCGTGACTCGACCGTCAGAATTATTTCCATTGCTGGCATAGCAATTATCAAACTAGCTTCAGAATTTTATGGCTGACGGACAATAAAGTACATAATAAACGTGGTTGACGGTTTCGAGTGATCGTTGTTATTATTCACCATTCATCGAATCCATCCAAGCTCAAGAATACGAGAAAACTAATTTTACAGAAGCTGATTCATTCTTTGATTTTTAGCTGTCGCAATTAACCCTTTGCGCTCGAGGCATTTTTCTATAGAATCAAATCTAGTCAATTTTTATAATAAATTTCTGTGAAACCAAACACTCTACTTCGAAGAAAAACATCTACGAACGTTCGTGACTCAATGTATTATTATTTCAAATAATAATTAGTTATATTCTGATGTAAGTGACTTTGAAATTGTATCACTTTTAAATTACATATGTCGCCCTAGAGGCGCCACCCGAGTGCAAAGGGTTAAATTCCCTGATATTTTCATGTTTCCCGGTTCCATTAAATTCTTTGATAATTCCCGATTTGTGGACACTTTGCTTGATTTTCATTCAAGAAAAGCTCCAGTTCATCAGGTCACGTCTCGACACAACGAATCAAGCAGGGGGAGGCATGTCTTTAGGCTTTATCGCAATGTTTGCACGACACCAGCGGTTTCGGATGACGAAAACAACGCACTGTTTGCGCGTGAAACATCATCCATCGCAGCTGTCGCGAAAGAAAGCTTTCGTGGGTGGGCATACTGAAATAATTTTGTATTTGCCCAAGTGACACCGCGCTAATTATTTATAACTCGTGGCGAAAGGCGATTAAAATAACAAGTGGACGCTTTCAAAGATAGGCTGGAGGATACTCAAGATATGAATTAAAAGACACGACATTTCTTTTCATTCCAGATAAACGTTTCATTAATATATTAGGTTGTTCTAAAAGTTTCTTTCGTGAGTTGCATTCAATAATTTTCTGTGACAGTGTTTATATAAATAGACAATCTAATTTCTTAGACATTGATGGTGTAACAGTAATGGAGCGAAATGAATTGTACACAATTTTCTAATGTAACATTAAACATAAAATATTGTGTATGTATTAATTATTAATAAAACGAAAGAAACTTTTGGGATAACCTAATACATGGATGAACTTTAGACACGTGTACATTTATATGAAACATTTATTTAGAAATATTAAACCTACCATTTAAGGGGGTATTATCGTCTAGATGTTTGTTTTTTCAGTAATTTTTAGGAATTAATTTTGCGAAAACTATCAAACCTACAGTACCAGGGTTTTTTTATGCATAATAAAACACGTTTCAACTAACAACAGAAATTTGTATAAAATACTTGATTGAAATCTATACAAGTTATGCGCTGTTATGCAGGTTGCGGCGTGAAACGCTCGTTCAATCGGGCGCACAGGCTGTGGTGGTTCTAGTCGTCTGAGACAGAAAAAAAAATTTTTTGTTCAATCTATATGAATGTAATTATCGTCTGAACTAGAATTAAGTGAGTATTAAATTTTTTATCGAAATCGCAACTGTTTGTAAATTAAGGTTTAATTTTCCCGGAAAATTGTCAACTAAAATATGAGTGCAGGGCTAAAATATTCAAGCTACCGGTATAATTCTAGTTCAGATCATAGGTGATGGTGCCCTCGAAATGTGTGTAAAACCAGAAGTCACTCGGTCCAATAGTTTTTGAGAAAAACGTGCGCCCGACTTGAAAAATGTCGTTTCGAGAAAAACGCGTTTAAAGTTTGCTATACATTCAGCACTAATACTGGTGAACAGCCTTTAAGCCTCTGTAACTATGACAGCTCTACGAATTTCAAATTAATATTTTAGAAGCACTTTCTCAAAACCCCAAATGATAAGAAAATGCAAAAAAAAAAAAAAAAAAAAAAAATAATAATCAAATTTTTAAAGTTTTTAGACGATAATACCCCCTTAAATGTCTAAAATAATGTCTAATTGTCTGTTAGTCTGCTTAACTCTCCACAAATTCCTTGGCGAAAACCCTCAACATTGTCTATAATCTAAATGTGTAAAATAATATATAAATATATACGCCCCGTATAATTGTTAGCGAATGAAACGACGAGTACGAATGCAGTAAACTTGAAATAAAAATAAATAGCGATGTACTAGAAAGCCGGAGAAGATTGCTCCGCGCTAAGCACGAGAAGACAGAAATTGACCACGAGGAGAAACTTCGAAGAGCAACAGGCTTTGGCCCTGTTCGGCGCGGTAAATTGAAAAGAAGTAAAGAAGGCCGCGAACGTGAAAGCGATAGTGGCCGTGGCGGTCTATTTTCGAGGGGTCTTTGTTTTCCCTTCTTGAAAAGTGTAGGTGCGCTTTGTTTCGAGATCGGGTACAAAAGGAGACGATGAGCGAAAATCTCCATCTGGATGACAAATATCGACTAAGTTTTAAAAAAAGAAAATGAAAACCAAAAGAGTAAAGAAGATTTTATATTAGATGAAGCGGAAAATAATGTCGTTTTTGCAATTTTAAATACTTTTTTATCGTTCGTCAGCTCATTGATTTTCATCGATCTGGCATTGACAATTTGCACACTAGATGGCAAAAGGCTATTGATAACGGGAGCGATTATACAATTAATAATTAAAAATAGAAATTTATAAAAGATTTGTTTGCATTTAATGTAAAAGAAACGACATTACTTTCCAGTCCACCTAATATAATTAAATCTTTGCATTCACATGTTAAGGAACATGTTAATTACACGAGAGATGCACTTTAATTAAGCTTCTAATAAATAAATAAAATTTTAAAACCTACAGGAAATTTAATCAAAGTACACCCGTACTCGAAACTTGAAATTTGGCACTAATTGTTCTCTTTTTATGCTGCCGAATGACCTATTACAAGCTGAATTTGGTTAAGGTCGTGACCTTTCGTTTATCTCGTTGGTTTTAATACCTAAGTTTGGTCGAACTAACTCTTATCATGTTCCGCGCGTGTTTTGAGTACAACAAAATGTTGCATAAATTGATTCCACGAGGATGTTGGTGGCCTGCTTCTGTGGTTGATGCGGATCGGTTTACAAGTGCGCTCAGGTTGCGTCTCGCCGTGGCAAGCGGTCGCTTTGTTCCATGATCGTTCTCTAACAGAGGCCACAGAAGCGACGTTTTATCATAAGATGAATTGCACTACTATACTTGGTACTATGTCTGTTTCGAAACGATAATTGTTAAGTGTGAGGCACTGTTGTCAAACCTAGTCAAAACAATTCTCGACCTTTAGAGACAGAGTTTTTCAGACTGCCCACGAAGAGCCTCGACAAAAGATATCTTAGCGCTTTATCTACTGGTTTATTAAAAGCCTATAACTCACAGGAGGATTTCCACAATAGTATATACAGAGGTGGGTAATATTCGTAGAGAAAATATTTTAAATAATAGATTCTTCAGAATTCAGATAAAATAGCATTTCAAATGGAACATAAAATTTCAGCAAACAAAGTATTTTATTTTGATAAGGTAAAACTTGAAATAAAATAATTTATTTTGGTAATCTATAGTTAAAGCATGAAATTAAATATTTTATTTAGATAAAAAGCATAAAATAAAGCATAAAATAGAATACTTTCCATAGCTCTTAACCTGAAAATAAACTGTGTAAATATGATACAGAGATGGAGAAACTATTTCTTGCGATTGAAGAATATCTCTTTCCATCACTCATTTCACGAAGATTCTTATTGAAAATTCTTAATAGAAGTATTCATTGAAGAACTACATTGAATGTATATTTATAATGCAGAGGAAAAGTACTTCGTTCGTTTTAAATTACCAAAATAAATATACTTTACACTATAATTTAGTAAAATAAAAATATTTTATCTGCTGATAATAAATTAAATAAATAAAATATTCCAAACTATGGCACAAATATTTTCAATGTTTTTCAAATAAAATATTAGTTGAAATATTATCTTAAACATTTTTTTATAACAAATAAAATATTTCACTTTTAAAAATACATGCATGATCCGAAATAAAATATTTATTTACTATTTATTATTTAAAATACGTATTTTACCCAGCTCTGAGTATATGTTAATACTAAATAATACGTTAATTTCTATATATTGATACTAGGTATAACAAAAGTCTTGTCTGTTACCTCAAACTGAGCTCTGCAATACCAACAATTAAAAAGGCATAAATAAGCTGCCAGTAGATAAAGTATTAAGGTATGTCTGAGCCACTGAGCGATTGCTAATTGTTAACAAGCCCTTAAAGAAGGGTACTACTCCCAACTAACTTTGTTTCCCATAAACTAAAGAAATTTCTTCCGTACCGCATAAAACAATACACATAGATACAGTAAAGTGCGAAGAGCCGTAATTGAAGCAGAGAATCATCTACGATCCCGACGCTCGGCTAACCAATAGGCCTGTCTAGTCGAGATAGTAATCCAAATCTTCACGTGGCGGTAGTAAAAAGAAACGCTTCGGAGAATAATCTCCAACTCGACATGGATGATACCGAGGGCAGTTGCTTGCCACGGGAAAGACGAGACCACCTGACAATACAGAGAAACAGGAGGAGGAGAGAGTTGAGTCCTTCATTTCTCGTGTTTCGTGCTTGGCTGAACACATGGATAGCCCTCGCAATGCCATTTCTACACTTTTGCTCTCTTTCTCTCTGATAGCACTGAGTCGAACTGACAATGAGACCGGGCACAATTTTCTGCACCGGAAGACTGCGGATTTTATGCATTTATGACGCAAGCTAATATAATAAATATGTGTCGGACGTAACCGAAGGTATTTGGACTTGTTTAAAACGAAATAATATTACAATGCATAAAATCTACATTCTAGTTACAGCGAGTGTAGAAAGTACACCGATCAATTTCCAAACAAACTATGTAAAATTGTAATTTATTAACTTATTTTTTATAAACAATGGCATTCTACATATTCTCGGAAATCTCTAGAATAAATAGATTACAAAAAAAGCTATTTATGTAAGTTACGAAATTAATATTGAAGCAATATGTATTCGCACAACTGTCTAATTTTTAAAACTTCGTTACAAAAAGAAAAAAAAAAAAAGAAATTTACATTAATTTACAAGTATTAGATAGACCGAAAAGTAATGTCGTTTCTTTTACATTAAATTCAAACTTTCCAATAAATTTCTATCTTTAATTCATCATATAATCGCTCTCATTGTCAGCAGCCTTTTGTCACTTAGTGTGCGAATTTTCAATGCCAGAAAAATCAATGAGCTGATAAATGATAAACAAGTATTTAAGATGACAAAAACGACATTACTTTCCAGTCCACCTAATATATGATATAAATCCCCTTCGTGGGATTTTCTTTTGATTTTATAATTATTGCAACCCTTCTAAGCATTAAATTAACTAAATTATTAGTTATTCGAAGTGGGATCTTCTTCAATTCCTCTATTATGTAATGCACTGTAATGGGAATGTTGGATGAATGTTAATTGTAATGTATTGTAATGTGAATGCTAGATGAATGTTAATGTTTAAAACCACTAGGTATGTTTATACGTTTTATAGTTGTCAATTATGTTTGTGTTAGTAATTTATTGATTAATCATTTGTTTTGTACGTTGTATTGCGATTTGACTTTGTCTGTGAGATGTTGTCTGTTGTCTTTGAATTTTGACAGTTTTACGCCGAACATCGAAATAAATATCCTTACAATTAGAACCTTTTTTAAAAGTACTTTACTGGACATTTGATGTTTTCTAATTCGTACGGAGCAATAAACTAATGCGTTTACGTTACAAACTCTACTGTAAATGCCTCGTCATAAGAATCGTACAAATACTTATTGCTTCTATACTTTTACCCACTTTTCGCATTTTTTTTGTTAATTTCACAAATTATATTAACTAGTAAATGTTGTTTGGATTATCTTATTACTATATCTATCTTAGAGACTTCCGAAAATATGTAAAATATCATTGATTATAAAAAAAGAAGTTAAGAAACTACGATTTCACACAAAAGTTTTTTGGGAAATTGATCGATGTACGAATACGTTATACACCCACCATATACAGTATGTCACACGAAATCCTGAACAGCCGATTATTTCGTGACCTATTAAAGAAACGAAAAAAAAGTTTCTTATATGAAATTGAATAGCAAGAGGGGGCCGATTTATTGGCCGTAACAATTTTGTTTATCATTACTGTTCACAGAGATATGAAAGTTACGTTTGATTTTTCAAATGGGATTATATACTTTTTGTTTGATCAATAGATAGTACGTTTTAAGACGAATTCAGGAAGCTTAATATAAACACCCTTTTACAAATAGTTTTTAAGATATTATTGAGATATTACGTTTTTAAAAGTTTACTGATTTTCGGTACAAGAAAATCTACGAGACCAGGAAGCACAGTAGGGGGTCTCGACTCTCGACTCACCGCACTTAAAATGCTACGGGTTAAACCGTGCCTCTTGAAACCGATACGAAGAGACTGCGGTAGAAACGGCAGGCCTAAATTCTACATAATAGTTTTTTTCACAACCGTCACTTTTACGGCATGCAGAAAAATGTCGCCCATGTTTTACTAATGAAATAAAGCTAACGGATAAAGCTAAAGGATTTTTAGGAGAAAAAAATATGAAAATATAAATTAATTTGAGATAAAAATAATATTTTATTTTGGTATCCCTTCCACGTGCCCTCCATCATTTAGTATACAATTTTTTATTCGTTTTAGAAATTGTTTTTCTACTTTTCCAAGAGTATCTGTTGGAACGTTGCAAGACGCGTTAACAATGCGTTCTTTTAACTGTTCAACAGTTTCTACTGGAGTTTGAAATACTTTTTGCTTAATATGACCCCATAAAAAAAAAAAATCGAAGGTCGAGCATCCCTATTCGTTCTATTGGCTGAATTGATAATTTCCTTATGTAAGAAAAATAAACTTCAAGTCGTTTGCTGTTGGAGGGTATGGAGGTTCGTTACTAAAACATGGGCGACATTTTTCTGCATGCCGTAAAGGTAACGGTTGTGAAAAAAACTATTATGTAGAATTTAGGCCTGCCGTTCCTATCGCAGTCTCTTCGTATCGGTTTCAAGAGACACTGTCTAAGCCGTAGCATTTTAAGTGCGGTCGAGAGTCGAGACCCCCTACTGTGCTTCCTGGTCTCGCAGATTTTCTTGTACCGAAAATCAGTAAACTTTTACGCGTAATATCTTAAAAACTATTTGTAAAAGGGTGTTTATATTAAGCTTCCTGAATTCGTCTTAAAACGTACTATCTATTGATCAAACAAAAAGTATACAATCCCATTTGAAAAATCAAACGTAACTTTCATATCTCTGTGAACAGTAATGATAAAAAAAATTGTTACGGCCAATAAATCGGCCCCCTCTTGCCATTCAATTTCATATAAGAAACTTTTTTTTCGTTTCTTTAATAGGTTACGAAATAATCGGCTGTCCAGGATTTCGTGTGACATACTGTATGTATTATAGATTCTATACAAGCTGCCAACAGATAAATAATGCTTGGATTTGCGTGTATTCTATTAATGAAAAAGGGATGTATTAAGTTGTCCCAAAAGTTTCTTTCGTAATGTACACTCAATTATTTTGTACGGTAGTGTTTATATAAATAGACAATCTAATTTCTTAGATGTTGATGTTGTAACAGTAATGGAGCAAAATGAATCGTACGCAATTCAATAATGTAACATTAGACATAAAATATTGTGCATGTATTACTTATTAATAAAACGAAAGAAACTTTTGGGGCAACCTAATATTTAAAATTCATTCCTCGAGAGGTTAAACAATAAACAGTCGGACTGAAGTTAGACCGAACGAACTTTTTGGCCAACATAAGACTGTTTGTCCAAAAATCCAAAATGTCTCAAGGTCGCAAAAGGTTGCCTTGACTGGGTGCGTCAGTGGGTTTTTCATCATAGCATGTCGTTGTCCGGACTCGTGGCTTAGCTTTCACGGGAGGGGTGGGGAGAGGCGGAGAGGGGGGAGGGACTACCGAGTCACAAAATAAACGCGGGAGAGACGGACACAGGACGATCGATCGGCATTCAGTCGATTGTTTCGCAAGTGTTTTCTAAACGTTCCTTTTATTCCTCATCTCCGGCCATTGTTCTTTGTTGTCTGTAGATAGGCTGGTCATCACTAACGCGAGCAAAATGCGACGATGCTTCGAGTGTGTTTGCATGACGCGTTACAATTTCGCGTCTTTTGCGTCTCTTAGGCGATTTCGCTTCCGTTCCCGACGTGTTTATGGAAACACAGCTTGACGGAGTATTTCATTACCGATGAAAGAGTCGGTTCTCGCCTTTTCTGTGTTTTATTACGATTTTTCGATGTTTTCAATGTGAAAGACACATACAGCCAGTTCCATAACTATTTGTACGATCTATGTCTATTGTTTAAATTAAATGATAATGTTTCCATAATAGAGGTTTCATTATTAAATATGTGTACGAATAAACGTTACACATGTGTACATTTGCAATGAAAAATTTGTATGAAAACATTAAACCTCTCATTTAATTTAGACAAATTTGTTTTTTAATAGACATTGAGTAATCGCATAGAATCAAAATATAATTCTAATCGCCCTCTTCAATGAATATATTAATTAACTGTTCACTGTACAGCCATCCTACGATTAATCGATCTACCACCTTGACACATTTTTGCCTCCTTTTATTATGCGTGTCACTTTTACAAGGCTGCTTTTAAAATAAACAAATATCGCAATAATATTTACAACAGAATCACGCCCAAGGTTTTTTCCGAAAAATATTTTCGTTAAATTACTTCTGGCCTGTTTCCTAAGCATCACTCTGTCCAAAGATTTTTATGAGATTAAGACGTTTCACTAATTATGCCCTCTCCTTTGATTTTCCCCTAAATTAGTCGGTATCGACGTCAATTTTCTGTATCTTGTTGCACCTTCGAGCGATCAGCTTCGCGTATCGTTGTTATTACGCGATAGCAACATCCAATAGCAACGCCTACGATCGGATCTGGTTCACCGTTTCCTGTTATGTACATTGCATTACATTACATAACGGTGAACGGTCGGAACAGGAAGCGAGGAGTGGCTGGACGCATAACGCAAACCTAATACGAGAACTATGCTCTTGCGCCGCTCCTCGTTACCCAATGGATCGCGTGTCGCGTAATAATAATAATACGCGAGGTATTGATAATGTTTTCCTAAGTTGCCGAATGAAATCAAAGGATTAACGACCTTGAAATTTCGAAAGAATTACTCCAGACAAAATGGCGATAAAGTGTACATACGTTGAAACTGGAGTTAGAATTAGACGGAATTTATTGAATAAAATTAAAAAAGAGGTAGAGGAAGCAAATGAAAATGCATTTGAAATGGTCAGCTATGACAAAGTAAAAGTGTTCGAGGCAATAGTCAAATTCTTAGAAGAAATAAACAAAGAGATATAACAAAAGTTCCTATGATACATATTAAAGTACAAGGTAATTTTAAGAATAGATCTAAGAAAGGGAAATGTAAACAAGACACAACAATTGTAGGAAATGTTTATATATGTTATATATATTTTTATAGCATGTTTATATATGTATCGCTTCATAATGACACAGTGTAAATATAGTTTTAGGATAATTGACTGTGATAGGTAAGAAATATTTTTCTATCGAAACAAGAGTACTAATAAGTTTTAGAGGTTTTTTTGTACAACAGTAGATTATAAGATACCCAAAAGGATCGATGAGGAAGTTAAAGGCACAATAAAAACAACGAATGTAAATAGTCAAGTAAGGCAAAGATAAGAAGTAAGATAAGGGGGGTCTAGCAAAAAGACTTGACTGCCACTAAGCGAAAATACAAATAGAGAAGTACCTGATTTTAGCTAGTTTTTAAGGTGTGATATTTGAGAGAGATAAGAAGGGAGTGAATGAGATCGAAGCGAGAAAGTATGTTCGGATATAAAGCAACCTGTTAAAAAAAAAAAAAAAAAAAAAAAAAAAAGTGATGTAATCAACTAGAGGAAGTTATTAGTGAAATAGTTTTGTTATCTGTATAAACTGATTACTTTAATAAAATACTGAACTGAACTAAACTGAGTTATAATTGAACATAAAGGACAAAGTGGACAAGTTATCGCCCCACTCTGTATAAATGTTCGCATAGGTGAAATATGACCAAGACGTAACTCGATGTCTCGCGTAAACTAGACACGCACGTGGTCTTGTAAAGTGATACTGCCGACGAGATAACGAGATTTCTATTCAGAAAAATCATGCTCTCTATGTTATTCGAGGCGAAGACGGGATAAATTCTCTGAACTTCGAGCGAGACAAGCCCAAGGATAGAAATATCAAGTGTCGCGACGCGACTATATTAGGTGTAGAAATTAATTCTCTGCCATCATATTTAATCATTTGTAACTGTAGTATCCCTTTCGACCATAGTGGGACTTATAGGAACATACGTGAAAAAATTGATCCTTTTTTAATACAATTTCTAAAAGAGAAATGAATATAATCCAAAAGGCCAGATCGAAAGGGTTAATTTATCACTTTGTCGCAAGGAAATGATAAAAATAGAGATTTGATCAAATCCCTAAGGTAGATGATCAATTTACGGGAGATGTTAAAATAACAACTCTGTGAGGTCATCTCCCTAAAGAAAGTAAGTGACTTGATCAAATTCCTTGACTGTTTTAGCGAAAAGATGGAATAATATTGTTTAGATATTAAAAGTATTAATTTAGTAAACCATGCGTTGTATGTGCGTCGCAGCGTCGATAGTTTTTAGCGACGATTAAACGACGCGTGGAATCAGTTAGGATTCCTGAACAAATAAATATCAGTGGACTGTAACTTAGTGAAAAATTGTTGAATACGAGATTGTATTTTAACTAACAGACTTTATTCGGACGTTGTGGTGCGATGGCTAGTTAGAGACGGAATGAAAACGCTTCTACGAACAGTCGAAGTAGGCGTACAATTTTTGTGTGTTGAGGGTGAGGGAAAATAGTTTCTGATTGGTCTATTGGTTGGCTAAAATTCGGGTGGAAATGGCAAATTACAGTGACGTCGAGAGAAGGTCTGAGTTTTCCAAGTTGACCGTAGCAAGTAATAAAGCCAAGCAATACCTCGACGTGAGAAATGCAAAACAAAGACTTTACTGCTAAGGCTAAAGGTTCTGGCGACCAGATGTGAGTAGTAATAAACGAAATGATTCGACGGTACGTACCGATTCCTTGGGTCTTTATTGCTGCTACAGGTAAAGGGCCTAACATGCGTTCTTAAGTGTAGAGTAGGTAATACAACAATAGTCGTAGAAACATAAATTATTTATTAATTACATTCCCTAAAACTATTCTTTTTGTTTTTTAAAATATCAGCTTAGGTACCTATTTCTTTTGCTAATTAGTCTCGAATAAATAATTTATGTTTTTATGAGCATTGTTGTATTACCTATTCTACTTTTAATAACGCATGATTTACTAAATAAATACTTTCAATATCTAAACAATATTATTTCATCTTTACACTAAAACAGTTAAGGGATTCGATCAAGTCGTACCATTTCATCTTTTCGCTAAAACAGTTGAGGGATTTAATCAAATCACTTACTTTCTTTAGGGAAATGACCTTGCGAAGTTGTTATTTTAACATCTCCCGTGAATTGATCACCTACCTTAGGGATTTGATCAAATCTCTATTTTTATCATTTCCCTGCGACAACTTCATTTTGTTACGTTAAAGTACCTTCATAGTAACGAATCACATACGGATCGCTTCGCTGTTTGCTTTCATAACTATAAGTATTCTCTTGGAATATGATTGGGGAAGATTAAAAGTTGTACACTTTTTCCTTTTATCACAAAAAGCCGCAGACTTAATTTCTACACCTAATACAAATTGATTCGACGATTTCACCCCGTTTTATATTTATACCCTTTCTTTTTTTTTATCTCCTCCTCCAACGTTGGGGTTGAACAAAGAAACCAGTATTTCTGCCTACGTTCGCGCGTTATAAACCGCTATCACGAAACGGTGAACAATACCGCGGCGTCGGTCGTCGGATTGCACGGTATTAATCCTTTTTATGCAATTTTATGAAACGTATCTCCCCCTGTTGGTATTCGATATGAATGAGGACGGTAAAACGTGATACACTGTCGCGATGATTCAGTAGCTTTCCTACATTATTTTTATGTTCCATCGATTCATGTTATAATGTTATCGAGGAAAAAACGTTGCGATCTGAATCACTTTAATATGTGTGGAGAGCACTAGACAATATGTCGTTGACGTACCCAACCCTCCCCACTTCTATTATGCACGTGGATGGATACCGTGGTGGGTATAGTGCGTAGATCCTGCACTGCGGTATTATAAGTGATTATCTAACCTTGCCCCGTAATGTTGGATAACTAATTAACTATACAGATAACCATTTGCAAATAAATTTAACGATGGGAAGTACCAACGTTGAATTTTCAATGTGAGGTCTCGGAAAAAACAATTACATTCATAGAATTAGTGCAAAATTCAACCCCATTCTATAGACTATGAATCATTTATTAATAAATGGAAATACTTTATTATTTTTGTTTCAAATGTCAGCATATGTATAAATATTATACCCGAACGCTTTCTAATAAAAAAAAACAAATGTCAACCTTCCTTTTTGTCCCTCTACGAGTACACTTTCCCATGATAAAAGAACCATAATAATTTACGAAAATATCAAACGGTTCACCGTAGAACCAACGGCGCCAGGTGGATAAGTCGATTGAAAAGTAAAAATAGAATCAGTTCTCGTTTCCTAGCTCGTGTTCAATTGAAACAGCATAGAAAAGAAGAAAGAAGTAGGATGAAAAAGGGAATTGAGTATATTCAGAGACACCTGCACGGGAGACGTGCAATTCATGGGCGCCTAGTTGCGTGGGAAAAATGCAACGCGCGATGTACGTTACCCGGTCCACCCTTTCTCACTCTCTCTCTCTTTTTTCACGCTGGGATCGTGGGCGCGCGTGACGTCACCCATTTTCCCGAGAAAACCGACCGTCACCGGTGGCAATTTGCAGAAACAAGAACAACATTTATCGAGCGACTTCGACCCAAAGGGTGTTCCCCGAATGCCAGAGGCCAGTTTATCGGTTGGCAGAGCGCGCTTTGTGTGCGTGCAAACAATGGAAATCAATGTTCGACAAAATTCAATCAAAGCCACCATTCACGCGACGTTTGACGGCCAAATTAATCATTAATTTCGATGATCTTACATTATTCGCACCGAATTGGCCACGAGGAATGGTCTAAGTTTCGGTTGATTAAATTGGGAATTTTTATAACCGGTAGAACCAATATTCTTCGATCTATTATAGTTGAATAATTAAGAACACTAAAGAAGATCGTAAATGAACGGTCCCCTAATTTAACACTTTAACTACCGGTTTATTTTAGAAAGAGTCTACATTATAGAAGAGAATCTTCTATATTAGTATACAGGGTGGTCCACGCAATTGTTTCAAGTCATAACTCCGTTATTGTTACATTTACGAAAAAATGCCAAAGGAGAAAGATAAATGGTTCGAAGAGCACTACATCTGTAGGCCTTTAAATTTTTTTTAGATGCAGCAGTGTATATGCAATTAACAATTGCATCATTTCTTTAAATAGAAATGCATATTTTTTTTTACACAGATCGATTCTTTTATTCATCCTACGTAAAAAAATGATTAGAGTACCATGGCAAAAAAATGATTAGATCTCGAGATATTTTCCAAAAATGTCTTTACTGAAGAAGATGCTCAAATGCTTCATGACTAGTAAGGTAAACACGCTTGTAAAGGTAAACACCCTTTTGACATTGTTATCATAACAGAAACTGATTTGTACGAGTAAGCATTTCATCATTCAGTAGCTCGAGTACGAAAACTAAGAATTTGAAAAAGTGTAACTGTATTTCTCTAAATACAAGAAAATGTATTTTATTAACAGTGAGAAACAAGATATGTACGACACTTTTGTGTTGTGTGATGCAGATAATTTAAACGTAGTTATGCAAACAATAAGAAAACGTTATCAGAAATGTTTAGAATGTAATGGAGAAGGCATTTGAGCACCTTCTTCAGTAAAGATATTTTTTGAAAATATCTCGAGAACCAATAATTTTTTTGCCATGGTAGCCCAATCATTTTTTACGTAGAATGAACAGAAAAATCGATCTGTGTAACCAAAAATGTGCATTTTTATTTAAAGAAATGATGCAATTGTTAATTGCATATACACTGCTGCATCTAAAAAAAATTTAAAGGCCTACAGATGTAGTGCTCTTCGAACCATTTATCTTCCTCTTTTGGCATTTTTTCGTAAATGCAATAATAACGGAGTTATGCAAACAACACATGACTTGAAACAATTGCGTGGACCACCCTGTATACATGTTAATCTATACTGACACGTAACTTTTACACACTGTTACCAGAGAACAGATAATCAACAACACAGTTAATAAATTGCAAGAGGTATAAATAGGCTCCCGGAAGCTAAAGTGCCAATACCTATAACCGACACATTTGTTCTTACTCTATTATAATTGTATTCGCAAAACGTTGCTATCAAATAAATATAAATTCAAACATTAAAAAAAAAACATTGATTTAATAAATATTAAGTTAAACAATCCCAATCCCTAGCCAACGGAAATCACAATTATAAATGGACTACCCTGTATGCCGAAGATGAGCTCATCGACGACGAATAAAAGGGGAAATACAGCGCGGGTTAAAGTTCGAGATGCATCGAGAAGCAAGTTTCGTCGACGAAAATCGTACGATATTTATGACGTCGAAAATCGCTGACGAGTGCTCGATGCTCGAAACAATCGGAAATTATTAAATGAACAACGGAAGAGGCCCAAGACGCACGCGCGGTCTTGCATTATTTGACGTCATTCGAGAGTTGAAAAACTTTGATATTCAAATCTGCGGATTTATGCAGACGCGGTTCAAAGATGTAAAAATAGTCTTTCTATAGAAACCTTCGAGATTTGCACTTGACTTTACGCATTGTCCGTCATTCAATGTCACGTTTCGAGTATTTTCATTGAGAAATGGGAGGCGAGCAGAAAAGTGTCGTAACGAGTGCAGTTTCGCTTAGCACGATGATAACGCGGCATGAATCATATTACGTGTTTAACATTTTCAAGAATGACGTTGGAGGTACGAGATTGGTCAACGCGATAACTTGGAAACACGCGTACACGCAGTATATTCGAAACGCAAAGTTCTGCGCGATAATCACTTTACTCTTCGCAAACTTAACCTACAAATAGTGTCAGTTCACTAGACACGGTGAACTGCGTAAATGGGATCACTTAAGTACATCCGGTATTCATGGAGCACATGAAATAGCATTAGAGCGTAGCGCACTGTACCAAGGGTCGACAAGATAATAGAAAGCAATTTTTTCCGAGGAACAAGGTTATCGACTGTCGACAGAAAAGTATTAAAAATTCAAACTCGGCGGAAGAACCTTTCTAATTTAATTGCTTCCACTCACTAAACAATCCAGCTCGATTAACCAAATTTCAGAAGAAGAACAAACAAAAATGATAGATAATTTATCAAATAAAAACTGTACTTATCAATCGAATAAACGTCACGAATAAATTTTGTAAATTTCGTCATCTTTGTTCCAATAAAATTTTCAAAATTTAAAATGACCTATACAAATAATTTAATATCAAAATATCAACCATGTACGCGTGTACTTTTAATTCCATTCCTACACAAAAAGTTATTTAAGAAATATAATTCAAATTGTTTTATCAACACTCAATATCACGGTATCGAGAGATCGAACTGAACATCGTCGCAATTGGTGTACCAACCTCAAAGATTAATACACAGCTAATATTATAGTAACATAAATTATCGGAAATTCGTTTGTATAAATTAACGACACCGAGAACACCAAAGCTTTACCACGTTCTCAAACATGTGTAAGTTACGATGGTGCTCGAGTATACACTTGTCTCAACGAAATAAAATTTTAGGAAAAACCCTTTTTTTGAATAAGAGAACAAACACCGTCTAACAGACGTCAATTATTTCCACGAGAACCTGTACAGTTTTCGGTGGGCATCGAACTGCCAATAGCACACAGGAAGTTCCTAGACGGTCTTCCATCTAGCACAATTTGATCTAGCTACGGACATTGTCCAAGAAAGAATGCAGGTCTGGGCTTTCCATCTAGTAGCATGCCACTACGTCCCTTCGAACGGTTAGGGGTCTAAGAAAGCTTCCCCAAAAAGGAAGCTTAGGTAATACCATGAAAAAGAACAGGTCGTTTAGCCTCACGAGAGTCCCAATGGAAATCGCTTCGAACCAAGAGATAGATAAAATTCTCATCTCGTACAAAAATGCCAAACAAATAAAACATTTGGAATTTTTTCTTCGTTAACGTATACATGCACACTGTACGTCCACGCGGGATTATTGCACGTAGTCGACAGCGATCGAAATGTTAAACAAAAACTAGAATCTGAATTTGAGAACGAAATCGTATCTCACTCGGAACGAGGAAAAAAATTTACGTAAAATTCAGCACGTTGGGTTTTCGTTCGTCTAGAATTGGAATAAAATTTTGTCCATCTCTGTTTCGAAGCGATGGGTAGAGGAGACGTCGACAACAGCGGCGGCTTCCGACGGGACGCCAGAGTTCGTCGTCCGCGCACACACGTATTTCGATGCGTGTAAAAGCGTAGAACGAGCGATTTCATGCGAGTGATGCACAGACGGTCTCTCTCTCTCTCGCGCGCGCGCGCGTACGGAAGCCAGCGTACACACACCACACATAAAATGAATATATATATTTATATATGTATACATAAGAAGCACGCATCCAGCAAGGACACGCGCACGTTACACACGGCGGCGGCGAATCCAACAACGATCGACTCTCCTCCCTGAGGGAAGGACACTCGCGTTCCCAAGAAACATGTTTGTCTGATCGTCGAGAGGGTTAAGATTAAATGGCTGTGTTGATTGATCACTCACCTGAATCGCCATACACATTGAATATGGAAGGTACGGTGGGGCGTTCGTTACCGAAATCGCGACTCCGTAGACGAAAGAACACACTTGAGTCTTGCGCACGTTCGTACGCCAGAGAAGCCTGTGGACAACTGACGAAAATGGCGGAAAATGTCCACGAGGGGGCCGCAGCAGTTCCGATGCGCGATTGGCCGCCCTACCGCGCAGCGCCATATTCAAACCACGAAAATTGATTCTGGAATCGATTTTGTTATTGAAATAGCTAATTGCAAATAGAATCCTACGGAATTGGCTATAGACATCGTTTCTTTCGGTATTAATTGTATTCCATGTATGTTTTGAAATTAAACTTGAGCAGACATTTGAACAAAATTAACGAGAAATGAGTCTATTTTAAATTGTTACGTTTATATTGATAATATAAATTGTGGAATCGATTTTGTTATTAAACTAGCTAATTGCAAATAGAATCGTACGGAATTGATCAGATAAATCGTTTGTTTAGTTATTAACTGTATTCCACGTATGTTTTGAAATTAAATTTGAGCAGACATTTGAACAAAATTAACGAGAAATTAATATCTTTTTAATTATTATGTTTATATTGGTAATAAACGTTCAAACTAGATGCAAAGACAGTTTTTTTAAGAAACATTGCCGACGTCTAACGGGGTAATTACAGTCGACACGTGCACGAACATGCTATTTTTATTTATTGCCGTAGGTCAACCGTACACAAAAAGCTTATCGAATAGAGTGGGTACAAAGGGTTCAAGTTTGATTGAAAACTGAATAGAGAAAACGCTAATTTTATAATCTTATATTTAAAATCTGTACGTTTTAATTATATCATTTAAAAATAAGAATCGATAGATTATATTAAACTTTTGTTACGCGATGAGGGTTTACTAATGGAAAAACTTATTAGTCGTGCAATATTGTTCTGGGAGTAATGAGTAACTTTCCGTGAAACGATTACATTATCGGATAAACTAAGGCAGAGTATTGACGTACGTTCAGGTGAAATAACACTGATTCACGTACTTCAATGTTATTTCTTAACAAGTGGCAAATGTTATCAGATATTTAAGGACGTAACAATTAAAATTAATTACTGACACGTACTTCAATATAGTGCCATTACTATTGAGTGTCTTTAATTTAATAATATTAATATATCGATGTATATCGAAAGAAGTAAATACTTTTTAACTCTTATTAATGAGTAGGGCTTACCTTAACGCAACTTTCAGGAGTGGTAGCAAGTATGAGCAAGTTTGGAGGTCCGTCAGACGAGCATCTTGAGGATTACCACTGCACTTACAATTAGAAACGACGTACCCACGCTATTCATATTTCTCTGCATCTCACAGCCGCTAAAAAAGAAATACTGTTAGTGCATTTACAAAGTGATTTCTTTTTAATTTGTTTAGCAAATCCTTGTATATCAATACTTGTGGCTTCCTGGCAGCACTTTCTGTAAGGTAATGAGATAACGCTGGCAGGATTATTCGGGCATACTAGGCAGTTAACGCTATCTTCTATCACAGAAAGTAAACGTAGAAACGTTTAGTTAACAGGTTTCAAAACATTTATTCATTGTAAATACATTGTTTGTGCCTTACTTCTGAAGAAATTAAGTTTTGGATGAAAGTCGAGTAAAAGGAGGCATCGATAACGGCGATCGTTAACGTCGTCTCGTCGTCTCAGTGTTAAATAAACCGTCATGGAACCTAACGATGACTTACAAAGTGTTCGGTCCAGGATCGAAGGAAGAGGCTCAGAGTGTCTGATATGAGAACAGAAGGTTTCTCGACAACGAACAGCGTTGAGCGCGTACGCACAGACATATTAATCTCTACAGTGTGAAATCATAATCGAGAAAACGATAAATTATATCCGACGATACAAGATTCTCTTAGATCTAACATTATCTTTTTATATATTCATATATATTTATATATATATATAATATCTCTTTCTCTCTGTCTGCAAATTTACGATCATTCATCATCACTATTGATTTCCTTGCCAGTTGTACCATCGTCACGCGTTTCTTATTAATTACGTTTTTTTTTATCTTTCTTTTTTTTTAAGGCATATTTCAAGTTACACGGTGCAACAGAATCAGCCGCCCATTGAGAATCGTTTCTGTGTCGATCTTGTTCGCCTGTTAGAAAAGTCGATTTCATTTACACATCGAGTCGTTCGCTCGCTGCGCGACTAAGTTCAAGCACTGTTCGTATGAAAGTTGTACGATTTTAGCAAAGTAACGGTGTGTATACATGTGTATGCGTGTAGTACGAAAATGGCATTTCACGTTACATGTACAAACTGTTGGAATCGGATTGAAATGCTTCTGTTCAGACGCTCAGTGGTCTTTTCGTTCGTTAATACATAAACTGTTGTGAACGTATGAATCCTTAGTGCTACTTCGAGACCATCTTTCGAAGGATACAGGCAATTCACTTTCCTTGCAATGTCTCCCATAAGTGAGGACCGAATCGTTTGGCCGCTCAAGGCCATCGAGGCACCTCCCCTGCTCACCATACTGTTCGGTTGCTCCTCCATCTCTTCGTCGCACTGTACCACCTTTAAACTCTCAACCTGATATGCAAGTGCTAAAATATTGCACATTTATGGTGTAACATAAATTGAGAAAAGTCACTGCATGGTCATGTATACATTCGCTAAATACACATGCTTTGATTGTAACATTAATGCTAGAGAGGGTGTACCAGCACTAGACTGCGGATGTTTATGCATTATACATCTATGAGAACGTGGACAAATGCAAAAATATATAAAATATCAACAATAATATACATGTTATACCGATTAGAAGACATACTTTCATTTAAGTTTCAATTCTGGTTCTGCATCAGTGAAAATACGAATTTGCATAAACATTCGCAGTCTAATCATCTCCTAATGAACGACTTCATTTGCATTCACTAGTAACAGTTTACAATTACTGTACAATCCACTGAACAAATATGAATGGATACATTACAAAATTGCTGATGTTTAAATATGATGTACTCAAATGAAATTGTTAGTGTCTAAAGCAGTTTACAGTGACGGAAGTGCCCTTGAGCGGTCAATCGAGTCCGTTCGGACCATAATGCTTTGCAGTTTCCGAAGTCTGAACTGTCCAATTCGACTCGTTACGGCAATCTGTTCGAAGGGAAGACCTTGTTTTCGCTAAACGGAATCAAAGCGACATCAGAGTCTTCTCTGCGAATGCTTTCACAAAGAAACATTAACGCTCCTATCGCACCCGTCCTAAATTCGTTTTGGAACTCTTCAACAAGCGATAGAACCAAGTTACATATTTCTTAATATCGACACATATCAATTATTTGTTTGTTTACGAATCATTATTATTTGAGAACAATTATTACTGATGTTCCTTGTATTTCTTCCTTCCCCATATGTTTGAAAGACTCGATAAGATCGAATTTTTTTCAGATTGCAATCTGAAAAAGATACTGATTGCTAGACTGCAGATGTTTATGCATCTATGACAATTTAAAGTATTGAGAAATTTATTAGAATCGGCACAAATGGAAAAATATGTCAAATTTCAGCAATAATGAACGTGTTACACCTTTTGGAAGATAAGGTATTCTGAAAATGTTAATTTGCATAAACATCTGCAGTCTACCAATTGCGAATGACGTTCAGATTGATTGTCTTTTTGAATTTCAAAGCGGTGATGACTGTGTTTGAACAGCCATCGAACTTGGTATAATTGATGAGTATCGATACGACGATCGCGTATCTCAATAAATTTCGAATCGACTGTTGACATTCGACAGAATCGTTCAATACAATAGTATCAGTTTGAAACGTATCGACGTTACAAAACCGTGCGTGAGCAAGATTCTTATCCAGACGCAAGCTTTGATTAACGATTAAAAAGACATTCCATGTTTCATTTGTTACACGTTGAATGAAGCTTGGAGTCTGAATCGTAAAACGAGTAACGGTTTAATCGAATAAATCTTCTTCAACTTTGATCAAAACATGTCTTAGTCCCATCGCTACTTTCAACATAATCGTTAACACGAAACATTCGACACGCGTAACTCCTAATTTGTGAGCTTTATATACACAATCCATATAATTCTCTAAACTCTCGTTTCATCTCGCAAGCAACCATGTATTGCTTTTTCATAAACTTTACACAGAACCGTTGCAATTTCATATCACTCTTCGGTACTGATCAAAACGTCTCATATTGTTTTTTCTGCTTATATTATGGTCCCTACAAAAAATACATTACATCTATAAGCAGTTTAATATTATCGTATAATAGTCAATATCTATGTACACAACATTCTTTAATTTAATTCTCGTTACCTATTAGAACTTCCTACCTAATACTTAAAACGCTTCTCTCGCTAAACCTCGTCTTTCTTTTTATTTTTTCTCCGACCCTTTACTGTAGCTTGGGAATGTTACATACAGCAAATATTCGCGACGAAAACAGAAACATCGTTCGAATTGACTAAAAATATATTCGTTAGAAATAAATGTAATCTAACAATGTGTACGCTAGTAGTAGTGATAATAGTAATAGGAGTAGTAGCGATAGCGCGGTAATGGCTATATTAATGATAAAATTAATTGATATGATTATAAATCAGATCGAGGGTAAATACCAACGAATTTTTTTTTGTTTTTTTTTTTAAAAAAAAAAAGAAAATAGTTCGGCGTGCAAGGTTCTCACAATGTGAACGTGGTTTCGCGGTGGAGTATACAAGAATGGTTATTGTTTGTTCGTTTTTTTTTTTGTAAAAATATTTAAGTAACGCGAGTGAAAAATTGTGCGGGTCGCACGCATATCGTTCCATCTCAGAGTTACCATAAGACGACCATAATTTTAATAGAAACAGAACGTCATCTTATTATAGCGACCACATAAAATCTATTTATCGTATATAATACGCGTACCACGTTTTTCTTTCTCAATTGCTCGATAGAAATCGTTCTAACTATTTATATGTACAGTTGCAGTGTCTCGGTAGACGTACAGGGTGGTCCACGTTAATAAACAGTTACAAGCTATTTTCTGGAGAACCATTAGTTTCTGGTGTATTATATAGTTCTTGTAAATCAACATTTATTTGAAATAATTTTTCGTATTTTACTGGATGGAGGAAATATGGTGGAACATTTTCGTTTGTTCGATAAAATTAAAAGAAAAATTAACTAGCAGCTCGAAGCTATCGGGGGACTATCTTCACCACAGAATTGAGCTACCCCCACTCTTGGTATCCTTAAAAGTATCAATAAGTAAGACGTTATTTGATATTCCAAAGAATGTAATTAAATTAATATGATTAAATTGTTTGTCATATTGCCTTTGTTGTGTAAAATACGAGAAACTGTTTCCAATAAACGTTAAGTATTTTTCCAAGAACGATTCGAAATCTGATAAATATCTCGTAAAAGTGCAATCAATTCTGCAGTGCTGAAGAAGGATTTCACCATCATCGTGAATAGTTTTTGAGAAAACAACTCGTAAAATTTTATATAATTTTAGTCACTCTAACTTGACACCTTGAAGAAGTTTTTTACTTTTAAATATCTCGACGAGGAGCATCGAATATATGTTGTATGAGTTTGTTTCATCAGATTCTAAGGTCACTTTGACTTTGTGAAATGAAACTTGATATGTCGTTAAGATAACCTTGAACTTCGTATCATTCACCATAACATCGATATCATATCGCGTGTTTCATACAAATCAAGCGATACAAACTGATCAAGTGTCTACACCACGTATTGTTTAAGATATCTTCACCACCCTATGTTTGTTTACGTTAGATAAAGTACTACGCACGACATCAAAGGTAATGTTATCAAGAAGAAACACGTTTAAAGCAGGATCTAGAATTAATAAGGTCGTATACTTTAAGTATCAGTACTGTAAGTTCAAAGTCATCTTGCTATCGTAAGAACGAATGATTCGTTATGAATCAATTATACGACAAGAATATATCAGTTTCAAAAGTCAGCACAACCTTAAATTCCTAAAAGCTACGACACTTATGAAAGTGGTACATCGAAGAGAACTTTTTTCTGTAACATCAATTAATAAGCTTAGGTACTCTGTATGGCAAAATGGAGTGACTCAATCTGTGCAGACCACCCTGCGTTAATACACATTTTTCACCATCGACAAAGTGTAAATTGAATTGAATTTGATTCGAAGTGTATTTTCCTTCTATTCACAGCACTTTTATTTTATTTTTTATTCATTTTTTCTTTCACGTTTGGTTAATCTCTACAGGTTTCCGCAAAGCCTACCGTTCGGGAGAGTTTCATATCACAAAGTAGGTATGTAAGTGCATTACAATATGTAGTTAGAGAGATCATCACGGTCTCGAGAATGGCACGAACGGTCGACCTTGCGGAGAGGTCACGTTCAAACATCAAAATTGCATCTAAAATATAGTAGCGTGTACTACACTTCGAAAAATTGACAGTGACGGGCCAAACAGCGTGCGAAGATTATCGTACATAGGTAAGTGTTAACGTAAGTAAATGCTGTGACCAAGTCTTTGCCAGCATAGTGTTTGAAGATTACGTAAAATTAACGCTATATTGTTCGTATTAGCATCTGTGGAACGGTTTCGTACCCGAAGCGATAGAGTGAAACGGTTCAAATAATCGACTCATGCAAACACATGTTGTCCTTTGTAATCATTCCATTTCGTTAAAGCATTCTCTTGTAAAATTTGTTTAGTTGCTTTTAGCTTGTCTTACATTAAAAGAAATTGAGCTGAACGAAGTTAACTTTACGATATTCATTTTCTTAGGCTACGATTCCATTTTGCAGCGATAGATATTCATATTCGTGTTCTTTCTATATCTTTCAATTTCAATTTGAATTAATGGTGCTCTTACCGCCCTATAGAATTTTCTTTCCTGAGTGAGTTTATATAGTTCTTTCTCCTATGCTTTATAATTTTCTTTTTATTTTGTAATATCGAAATTGATACGACAGGCTTTCAGGTACAAAACAACTAGATTCCTCTTCAACAACGAGTGAGCTATAACGGTGTAAAGCCAGAACTTACTTGAGACAGGTCTCGAGTGGCATTAATCCCAATTGACCCTTGATTCACCGAACCACCATTTGTCAACGTAAACCTGTGGTTTTCATATTTTTTTTTTTGTTGTTCGTTGCTTGGAAGCATAATTCATTCAATATAGGACACGAAGTAACAGTACGCGTTACGACGAAACATCGCTCGAACATTTTCATTGTATACGCTAAGATTTTCTGAAAGCTCTTAAGATAGTGTTGGCTGATACATTCAGAAGAAAACATTAGAGATCAGGTGCCGCTTCTTTAAAGCGTGAATTACTTTTTTGTTCTCGATAGTATCTGTCTGCGGAAAAAGAATAAAATGTACACTATTATAATTGTGTTAAAGTATCGATAAACGATTCAACTATGATTTTCGTCCGTTTACATCACTACATTAAATTGACTACTTTTTCTGAGAAAGCCTAACTCTAGTTATAAAATAAATCGCAGCTCTCGATCTGCAATTAATGATATTCATACAGACCGTTAATTCTATCACTTAATTAGTTTTTTTTGTTTGTTAAATATACGTTTGTCTAGTCTTGTATTTCTTAAGGCAGGAATTTTTATATGTACAAGTTTTGTCCTTGTTGGCCTTTCTTTTTTTAATTCAAAAACCCTTCAAGGCTCGTTTCACGAGAACTTGTTCCAGACAGCACGAATGTTAAGACTCGTTGACGCACGCAACGTCGTATTCCAAGCTGCGTGTCCGAAACAAGCCTTGTGTTCACCTATTATATTCCTATTTATTGACATATATATCGCATCACCGTAAAAATGTACACCCTAGTGATATTAGTTCCTAAAAATAGCCAAACCGTAACGAGAAATCTGTGGCAAATTATTCTGAATGATAAATGATATTTTCCACGCAAATGTAATTATTTGTAAAAATATTTTGGACTCGCCAGTGTGCAAGAATATATGTATTGGTTCACTTATATTTTCAACGCAATTTAATCTCATATCTGACGATATACAGAACGATATATAAGTTGATTCTTCGTCATTAAACTTCTTTAAAAAAGTATATTAGCACCATAAACACCACGAATATCTCTTCCCCCTTTTATTCAAAGTCACAATAACACTCCCCCTTTAGGATTGTATAAATCAATAATGCACGCACGTTGTACATATATTGTTAGGTCACTCGCGACATCAAAATAATTTGCCACAGACTTGCGTATCACCACTTTGATATATTCATTTGTATAGCCTCTAATACGAGATAAACATTAAACGTTCCGAGCATGGTTGTCCACTTTACCAGTCAATGGTTTCACCTCCACGTCTGGCTCTTCTATGGCAAGAGGCGCTTGCCTTGTATCGGGAACATCAACGTCCATCGTGCTTTTTGATCGGTTTGCTGTTTCCGTCGAGTCTTGAGTTTGATTCGACGACCCAGTCTCTTCCAGATTCGTCGACTTTGTAGGCTCCGTGGGCGACGAAACAGAAGACGGTGTACCTAGTTCCGAATTGGGAGTGGTACCGTCCCCTTCAATTGCGTGATGATGGTGTGGCTTTTCTTCGAACACTGAAATTAATAAAGTACCTAACGTTATTGTGCGTTTTAATTCAAACAATTTTAAGGTTATGAAAATGCGCTAAGCGAATATACTCACACTTGTCAAGACTGATAATTGATCCTACAAATTCGTTAACAGTGAAAGACGGTGCTTGGTCTTCCATCTGTTTTCTCCTTCTAACTAACCACCAGTCGATGAGGAACAGCGCCAAAGCTAAAATCTTTATGCCGGCGCAGAGTCCGACGTATCTGTAAATATCACGGTATGGTTTAATCATACTTCAAGATTACATTCTTCTTAAAAAGTGTACAAAAACAGAGGATTCACCGTACCTGTATCTAAATTGTTCGATGTCGTATAGCAGGCAACGACCACCTTTTTCTCCGCAAGTGCTCTTCCACAGTAAGCACGTAGAGTCGATTAAGTTACCGAATAAAATAGGAGCTGGTATGTAACCGAACAGTCGAAAGATTACAAATTGCATGCCCAAAGCGAACGACCGTTCTTCCTCCGAGACTGATCTATATATGAAACCAGGAACGAAAAACACGTATGGAAAGAGTACAACATTGCGCGTTTAAAATAAAGTTGAGTATAGTGAATTTGAAACTTACCGCAATACTATCATTAGCAGCGGCATCTGCGTGATAGCGACGATAAAAGTCATGAAGAACAGTAAAATCAAGAAAGGAAATATTGTTCTGCACGGGGAAGTGCAAGGACCGGCAGTGGCTACCGGTACTACCGTCACTTCCGCAAATTCCGGAGCTGCCGGTGGCAACATTGTTAAGTTTCCGTGTATACCTATCGAAATGCATTTGAATTATCACCAAGGATGTCCTAATTTCATTTTTTCTCAAGTACCTCGATGACACTTACATGCACAATTGGTGAAATTCGATTTGGAACTAAAGGCAGTGCAGCCTGCGTGGCATGGACTGAAGTACGTCAGACCATTGTTTCCGCAGACTGGCTCGACATCTGTCATTCGACATTCGCAACCAAAGTTGCATGCGGCAGTGAGATTTACTTGAAAAGGCTCCGGGCCCTTCGTGCTGCTGTTAAAGTACGGAATAGTGGTCCCAGCCATCTTCACGTTGTCGCAACCGAGGAAAAATAGAAGGCCGTAACACACCAGACATATCATGTTCGAGACGAGAACGAATTGTACCGCGCCCTTCGGCCTTAATTCTAATCGTTTGAGCAAACATCCGCCGAAGAAGATCCCAATGCAGGCCCCAGGTATCGCTATCGACCCGGTGAACACGCTGGCCTGACTCTTCCCTAGACTGAACTGTGTTTCGAGATATTTCGGGAGAAAAACGACGAATCCAGAGACAATCACTAGCTCCATGCAAGCTCCCAGACAGGTCACCACGTACACTGGGTTGCACACGAGCCTCCACATGCTCCTGGGTATATCTGAAACAATTACATTCGAAGATTTACATGGATCATAAAGTTGATATTCTATTGGTTACAAAGTAAATTATTATTTCATCTTGAATTGTCTTACCTTTCACATCCTTGCCGTAACCGGAGTCATCCAGTTTCTCTTTCTTGGGTTCCTTGGATTGTTCCTTTTCTTTCTGCGACGCCGATTTATTTTTCTCGATAATTCGTATCTTTTCTTTCTCGCGTTGCAGTATTTTCGGGAAACTGAAGAACGGGATCGCGACTAAAATTAACAATAAACCGCAAAGTAGAAATCCACCCCACCACATGCCGACCCATCTGTGATCGCCTGGACCTGTTGGCAGAAATTTTACCGATGTACGAGTTGCGTACAAATTCTTGACAAGAAACGATCGTTAAATTGGTTTTCTTACCTATATTGATGATCGTCGCGGAGAAGGAATCCATGTGAAAGGACAGTAAATAAGCTCCAAGTAGGAAACCTAAGACTGGCCCAAACGCAGCCATACTATACATACAACCTGAAAAACGGATAATACTGATCAATAGATTTTCTATACACAATTTTAAATCCTCGTAAAAACACCATGATTACTTACCGATATACAAAGAAGCACTCTCTGGCCGAACATGATCGTCTATGTAAGTAGTACCAAGAGTAAAGAGAGGAGAACCGCCGCAGCCTAATAATAACTGAGCAAGTACAAATAACATAACAGGGCCGGCGGTAGACGGTGATCCTTGGATGCAATTATCGAATCTCAAATTATTGTGTGGCGCCAAAGGTGGCGACGACAATCCAGACGACAAACGACCTACGGAAAAACTCCTCTTCGTTAATGTGCCAAACATGCGTGTCTTCGGTTTTACATGACTGGCAGAATATTTAAAAACTCTGTATCATTTTGGAGTTGATTTAGGAGTGCAAGTAGTTAATAGAAAATTTACCCAAGCCCATATCTTGTTCGCGCAACGATACCCCTCGACAAATGTTGTCGGAGCTTGAGTTATTCGCAGCCGTCATCAGATTAGGCTCGGCCGTGAAATGTGGCACCATGAAGATCATCGATCCCAGTCCCATTATTACAGCCCCTAAAATCGGAATCCATGATGAGGAACAACGAATAGTACAGTGTTAAACAAAGAGCCAAGTGGTACAAGTGATTACCTATCGCTATCCAAACAGGTATATGACGACGGCTACCGAGATAGCTGACAAAGATGACGGTGATGACATTCCCGATCTCGTAGGAGCTCGCGATGACGCCTGAAAGGCTGGACGGGATTTCGAACCTCTTCTCTATGGTTGTGATCACAGAATTAATGTAACCTGAACTAAGTGCTTGCTGCAACGTGACGAGAAACGAGAGAAGGAACACGAACACCTGAAATCACAAAAATACAGGGAATGATCATCGTCGCCGTGCGTGTAGCTAATCGAACCACGAGGAACACGGAGGAAACCAGATGGGGGACGCGTGCACGGATCGATTCGATGTAATCTTTACTGTAATTGCTGTTCTAAGAATCAGCCGAGTAATTCGCAGTTAGCGCGTCTGCGTTTCGGTCGCACGTATACAGAGGTGGATTAAAAATACGGATGATAAATTAGCAGATGCGTCTGCACGAGACGAGGCTCATACCGGTCTTAATAGTTCTTAATAATGGCGTCGAACTGCCAATTGTATTCGAAGAGATTAAATTGCAACTTAATTTAACGATGGAAATAAAAATAAAGGAACTGTTTCTACGTAACACTAAACCTACGGACTTTACATTTATATCTCGTAACCGAATGGAAGTGTATTTAACTTGGTGTCGGTGGAAGAATTTAATTTAAGAATTTCATTTAATAAAACTACGGATTTACATCTCATTTCTCGTTTACATTTTCTGTAACCGAATGGAAATGTATGTATCTTTACAGTGGATTAAATAACACAAAAAACAAATTCGTTTCTCTTTCAACATTATAAACATGAATCCCCAAGGACTCTTTCTGTGAAAAATTGCAATCGTTTCGGAACACCTCGTGTCGCGGGTGTTTGGCAATTAACCAACATCGAACGTTGTCAACGTCGCTGTTATCCTCATTTGCGACGCCTTTAAAAGCCTTTCACGGAATGTCGGCAGCATTTCAATGTCGTATCCTTTCGAACGGTGACTCACGACGCCCGGTTTGTACATCCGTGTGCGCCTTACTCGGTTGACGATCGATCAACGGCTTAAATAAATCGCGGGGGGGATCGATTTACGAGCGGATCCAAAGGTGGCGAAGGATCGAGACTACTTACCTTTATTCCGGCGAATCGCTGTATAAAGGCTGGCCTGCAGCTCAGGATTCCGCAGTCCTTCGAGTCCGGATTAAACGGGGGTGTTTGCGGTCTTTCTTTCTCCGTCCTGCTCGAGTCCATGGCAAACGAACAGACAACGTATTGAAAAGTCGAAAGGGGACCGAGGAATCAAAATTTTACGCTAGGAAATGCAAAAATGAAAAGCACGTGCTCGATTTTTCCCGATCCTTCAACCGCGATAAATCTCTAAAATTTTTAGATATACCGGATATAAAGGGTCCAATGTATCAAGTGTTACAGTTAAATAAAGAGACTCGAAACTTGGATACAAATGATGTATAATCGATACAGGAATTACTATTTTCTTATTTTTACACGCTTGACTCGCTGATTCTTGTTCCCAGCTTCGTTTGGAAAACATTGATTCTAGCTTTAGGGCCGTGGAAACACTGTGTTTCGCATCGACAAGTGCATCGAAATTTCTTAATTCCTTGGTGATGCGATGTGTCAACATTTCCAGCCCAACCTTGTCTCGCGTCATTCGTAATCGTACGTCATCTAAACTGCGTCATTCGTTTGAGTGTCGCCTTTCACAAATTTATCTTATTAGAAAAGTATCGAATACAATGGCCCTGTGACTTATGCTTTCAAATCTTAACATTTTTATCAGTTCCCCTTAGTTTCGTATAAATAGCGATAGCATACAATCTCGCAGTTAAAGGATCACAGAATAAAAATGATCGATTTAAGAAAACAATACTGATAGGATATGTACAAGACGATTTTCCGTGCATCGTGCATTAGATGTTCAACGTGCAATCGTCTTTTCGTTAATTACACCGGTCGATACGATAATCGTGCTGCATTTACCTGTCCACCATGGAAGCACTGGGATTCCTGCTGTGACATTTGATGATAAAATCTCTGCAAAAGGGTAAAAACGAGAAACAGGAAGCATGAATAAATCTGGTGCCAGAGAATGCACCATGAGTGCGTGCATAAATGAGTTAGAGCGAATCAACTGGAAGAGTTTCACGATCGAGTACGTTTCCCAACGAAAGGAGTGTCCAAACGATAAGCCAATGCAACGATTACAGAGGAATCTATTTCACGCACGGTATATGTGTCACGGTCAATCATTGGTGCTTTCACTTTCTACAATTCGGACGACGTTACGTTGCAATTTGGAAACCACGTATGCAAATTTCAGAGACGAATGACGCTGCAAAGAATAGTCGATTTCGCAACAAAGTTCAATAGCAGAAACATTGTTCGCGGCTTGCATTCGTCGTGAATTTCTCTTTTTCACTCCGTTCGCGAGAATCTAATCGAATTAGGATTAAAGTAGTTGGACAAAAGTGTCGCAAGAATGATGCAGTCGGAGACGATCGTTATGCAAGGAATCTATACTATGTTAGTTTAACTGTAACTTGCATGGATAAACAGAAATTTATTATACACTATATTAGTACGCGCAACTGGCAAAGATATTTGGTTGCACACGGGGTTACTCAAACATTCAATGCGATAAAGTCTGTCGCGAATCTCCGTTCTGCATCACAGTGATCAACCGTTTTCTTTGCATCGATTTGTTTGTTGTATGATACAAGTAGCGAGAAGAGGGCCACAAGAGTTGCAACGCATCTATTTTGACAAAATCTTGTTACAGAATGTTAAGCCTACATTCGAACATGTGTCACTGAATATTTAAAAATAAGATAACACATTGTTGACCGGTCACGAGTGAACTCGTGTTTGTACTTGCATTATCTATTTCAATTTATGATGCCCAGGGCGGTATAAAATATTGCAAAAGCTTTGTGTCGTGTATGTAAAATATTTCATTTCAATTCATTATGTTGGTAAAATATAAAGTTATGTAATGCGTTAAAAATTTATCTACATTTTATGGACATTTTCTTTCCAAAAATAAAAGAACCTTCTCGACGATTACAAACATAAGTTCGACATTTTGCAGGAAGGTCCGCAATCGAAACGTGGCAGCTCACGAGGCGTACTCGCTTAGTAGAAGTGTTAAATTTTCACCAAAAGTCCTCGTAATTCGGTCACCAGCTCACTCACCTATGGTCCACGAGGCCGGAACTGGGATTTCTACTGTGACACCTTATAACAGTATCGTGAGTCAGTCTGCTCCCGGTAGCCTGCAGCGGGTCTGTGGTCTCATCCGTGCCCGTGCCAGTACTCTCCGCATAGAGCCCTGTCATAGCGTACATGCTTTCGTTCCTTCGATGTCCAGCATGGTAATTGCTGCCAGACTCGGACCTGGTAACGTTAAAGCCGAAGGTCAGCGAGCAATTTGGAAGTGATCCATTAGTTCTCCATTCTCTCTCCCTTGCTATTAACCTGAGCGTTCCAGATTAACAATATGTACAGCGTTCCAAGCACGGATTAATTCGCCGTAGGCGTGAGACCGGTTTTCAATTTAATTTATTATACCAATCCACTCGTTTCTGACGGTAGCTTGGCAAGCGAATGATCGTTTCAGCCCGTGGGTTCCGCGCACGTAGGCATCCAACTTTTGGAACCGATTGGAATTTGGTTAGACACGGGTTTCTGCTGTTTCTAGGGCAACGTTTCCCGGTCTCTCGGATGACGACGGAATAAAATTACCATTATTTAGTTGATATTCGCACGGGTACCCGCGACGTAACGCGATACAAATGCCACGAGACAGGAAGTTTGTTACATTGTCGAGGGAGCGCAATTTCTCGGTTCCCGTCCCGTTAACATTAGAAGGAAGAAGACGAACAGAATCCTGGAAGCCCCTGGACGCCTGAACCTGTACTTGCCTGAACATTACACGTAGACCCCCGGTCGAAGGATCATATTACTTCTCTAGGTAAAAGGAGCTCTCCCTTCGCGCGAATTTTTTCCAGGGCGTCGCTTTAGAACGCCGCGCGTGAAAATTGCAGGCCCGCGACTGCGACGTTTCTTGATTTAAACATTAACTTTTCGCCATTCGAAGGCCAAGAATAAGCATGTAGATACACGCCGATAGAACTCGCTCGAAGGATATTTTTCAACAAATGATGTCGAAGCCTACGTACATGGATTTTCGAGGGAATACTTTTTGTGGGATACGTATTTACAGAGTTATGAATTAATTAGTTTCTTTTCAAATGATTGTTAAAATTCATTTTCTAATTTCTACTTACTGTACATCCAGTATGTAGCCTGATTTTAATATCTGCTGAATAAATAAATCTATCTTCGTACTCCATTATCAGATCCTAACAGAATTTATGTAGCACCATCATAGTCCAAGAGCCGGTGACGACTTTTGTTTTCTTTCTATTTTTGTGACAAACAAACTACGCAATATATAGCAACCAGGCAAAATACGCTTCTGTACGCGCTAATGATGCAAATGTGTTGAAAACAGATAAAGAACCCTCCGCAGTCGTACCCTGAAGTCGTGCTCCAGGAGTCCAGGCTCGTTATCTCGGCCCAGTGAGTTAAACGCGTCAAGAAGCTAAGACGAGATTCGAAACCGGTCGGTTAAGCGGGAAAATTAACGACGAGTAGGCCGCTCGTGGCGTTCTTTCGCCTAAGTTTGAAACAAAGACGAGCAATGGGCTCGTTACGAGCGGAGCGTGTCGCGGGCAAACTACGAAATTCCGTTCGGCGCGAGCCAGAGGCGAGAATCACCTTTTGTGCCCGAAACCGCCGCCGCTCTCGTTCCTCTTGTGGCCACTCTCGGATCGTTTGTGGCCAAAGGCACTGGATATGCTCTCGGCGCGTTTGTGACCGCTCTCCGAGCGTTTGTGGCCGATGAAACCACCGCCGGACTCCGTGCGTTTGTGGGCGAACATGCTCGAGCTCGAGCCGTTCCTCTTGTGCCCGCTGGTCGACGCCATTTTTCTTCCTTGGCCCGCGTCTACCCCGACTTTTGCACCTTCCGCTTCCTCCCTATGAAGATCCTTCAATTACGGCCTCAACGGCGACATTTTTTGCTCCGTGCCCCCGTTGCCTGAAAACAAAAGCAAAGTACCGTTTTAGATCGTGCGACGGGACTATTTTGTTTTGGAGTGGCTATTGAAATTTAGATCTAGGCGAGTAGCTCCAGGGTTATTTCTTCTTTTTCTTTTTTTCTTATTATTTAATGCGATTAGAACCTCTTTATAGAGATTATTTCGCTACTTACACAATACATACATAGTTACATAATACATGATAAATAATACGTAGTGCATAAAACAGGATACATTGTCGGTGAAGATTAAATCTTTAGGTTGCAGTTTTTAAAATATAAACGCAAGAGGTTACAAACTGGCACAGTTGGTTCTGCGAGAAGGATACTCGCCCTCATGGGGAGATGATATTTTAATTTCTCTAGACCTGTTATTAATTTTTCTCTCTGTTTGTCGTATGTAGCACAATGCCATAAAATATGGTCTATGTCTTGACGCTCATATCCGCACTGACATTGTGGATCACTTGTAAAGCTTAGCGCAAGTATAATGCCCTAATCTGCACCTGTTAATTGTTATTATAATTTCCCGCGGCAGATTTTTATTTGTATACCAAGGATTCGCTTGTCGACGGAAATACTTTCTAAAATATTCTACGCCATTGTATAGACCTTTTTTAACCGACTTCGAAAAGGAAGAGGTTACTCAATTCGACATGTATATTTTTTTTTTTCTTAAGGTATGTTCACCGATTACGCCGAGATGGCTTGACCAATCGGAATTAAACCTGTTGCATCTTATAGTGCATCTCTCCCTGGTGGTCCCATTCTCAAGATTTTTTGCGATATGTCATTTTTTACCCGTTTTTTTTTTGCAAAAAACCGTAATTTTGATTATGTATGTTCGCCGATTACGCCGAGATGGCTTGACCAATCGGAGTGAACCTCTTGCATCTTGTAGAATATTTCTTCCAGTAGGTCCCGTAAACAAAACATTTTATGATTTGTCATTTTATACCAGTTTTTTTTTTTTTTTAAAGAAAACAGAAAAATTTTGTCTTGCTTCTTATCACTGATAAAATCGTAGGTATTATTTATTGCTGTTGTTTTGGCACATTCTCTTAGGTCTGTGTATGGGGTTTTAATCGAATTTGTTGATATACCATTCGTTGCGATTTTAGCTAATGCGTCTGCATTTTCATTTCCCTTAATCCCTATATGCGCCGGTACCCAATAGAATTTTACTTGACTATTGTTTGAGATTACTGTTGAAAATTGGTAAACCTTTTTTCTTATTTCAAAAATATACGGATTAGTTTTGATGTCAAACTTAAGATTATTTAAGGAGAGCAGCGCACTTAGAGAGTCAGTGAATATTTGAGCATTTCTATTTGGAACACTTAAAGCAATGTCTATGGCATCCCTCAACGCGATGCAATTCCTTCTTTTTATTTTGTATAACGTTTTACGCGTTGTACATTCGTATTGAATCTAGTCGGAGTGACTAATGTTTGGGCAAATTCGTGATTTCACGCTTGTAGAACGTCTCATGTTTCCAACGCAAAAAATTGCTCTAAGCGATGTTTATCGTTTATCTCCTTGACAACAATAGACCACGTGCACGCGATAATCAGTGATAATCAATCTGACGCTGTGCCAACACGACTGGTCGCGATTTACGCGTTGGAGCGTTCTCTGAATTCGCTCGCGACTATTCGGCTCCGTTCCTCGCGGTAGATAATATCTGAACGGGCCATTGAAAAAGGTAAATCCGCGTGTCGACACACGTTTGATGCAATCGTACGACTAATTGACAACAGTTCAACGAACCTGCTTCCGTAAGGTCAGGGCCGTTCAGCAAACGCGAGTCTGAGCGCGAGTAGAGTAGCTGTCGTCTTCGTTAGGGAAATAGGAGGATAACTGTATCCAACGCTTTGTCTGCGACCACGGTGCGCTTTTGCCCTGTTTCTCGCGATAAGCCAGCGAGCAACTGTCAGAAACTGTCGAAGAATACTTGCGAGATTCGACGAAAACTGCGTTCGCTTGCACAGGTGTGGCGAGCTATTGTCACACGTGGACAAGATGCTTGTTTGGACAGAAATGTTTTCGTGTTCCTGACAAACATTCGTTTCTCGATAATATATATTTGACAAAAATTTCATGCCTCGTCGAGATGTACGACTTTTGTTTAAAACATTTTTTCGAAGGAACACTTTTTTCTCAGACCATTTTTCTACGTTTCTTTAGGAATTTTTTTTCTCATAATTAGTAAGAGTTGCTCCTATATCATATTCGATGAAATATGCTTCATTTTGACCGAGGAAATAAAAAAGAATTTCATATCTCATCGAGATATACGACTTTTATTTAAAACATTTTTGTCGAAGGATCACTTTTTTTTTTCTCAAAATCTTGGACCAAAATAGAAAAGTTGCTGGCCATATGGAAAACTATATTCTTCTTCTAATATCTCGAGAAATGAAAGTTTCTGCATACTATGCTGCGAATGTGAATTTTGTCCGTTAAGCGACCGCGAGAAACGCTTACGCGACGATATTAGAAATAGATCACGGAGGATACGTGTCAGGCAAATCAGGGTCGACTAACGAGGAAACCGTCCGACCAAAATGATCGTCGCCTCGTGGCACGGAAGTTGGCCGCGAGAAGCCCGTGCTAGCCCCGGAACTTTAATTGGCGTCGAATTAATTAATGCGACGTTTCGATTTCCGCTACGAGCAGACGAGCACCGCCCGTCCCCGCGTTTACGTAACGAAAATTGCGCAAGTTTCTGCTCGAAACTTTCGTCGCGGTGGCCCGTTGGCCGTTAGCCTTGCGACAACAGAGATTTCGTCGTTGACCAGGAGACGAGACCTGACGTTACTCTCTCTTTCTCTCTTTTACTATAGCGCAGTAATCGAGGAAATAATCGTGAACTGAATCGCTCCCCGATGTTGCAAGAATCGTGACGCTGATCGAGCGCCGCCTTTGCAGTTTCTTCGAATGTGGGGTATGGCCCACTGCGACGACGAATCGATCACTTTCGCGCCTCGATTTTAGGGACCTCGAGGATAGCGAATCATGGAGCTATGTGAACCTGGCACCCGACTTTTCAAAAATTAATTTTTTTCTTTTATAGAAAATGATAGTATTTCGTTTGTACCTTCATCAATTAATAATTAAAAAAAATTCAAAAAATGGTCAGCACCCAGCATTGAGATTATTGAAATCTGTTTTTTCCGTATTCTTTAGTACGTTTGTACCGCTTTTCGTTTCGTTTGTACCTCAATAGTTTAAATTTTACAAGCAATTGTTGATACGGTTGAATTATAAAAGTTAAACTATTGCGCTACAAACGAGTACAAACGATTCTAAAGAATAGGGAAAAAGCAGATTTCAAAAATCTCAATCTTTTTAATTTTATTTAATTATTAATTGATGAAGGTACAAACGAAATTATTGGTGATACAATCAAGTACAAACGAAATACTATCATTTTCTATAAAAAAAAAAAAAAAATTAATCTTTGAAAAGTCGGGTGCCTGGTTTACATAGCTGAATCATGGCACTGTCTGTGTGGAATTGGGAGGTTTAAAAAAGTGTTCCAGGCTGGACTTACAATAAATTTGTTTTTTATTGGAATCTTTTCAGTGCGGAGATCTCGAAGAAGACATCTTGCAAAAGATTTTGTTGAACTCGGAAGAGTGAATTAGGACATTTAAAGAGAACATTATGAAGAGCTTTAACACGTTCACGCCGGCGCTGCTATTTGCGTTTCTCATCATGGGGCGGCGCGGTGGGAAACGTTATCTGATAGGCACGCGAGCGTGAGCCACCGGTGGTACACGCCGGCGTGGACGTTAAACGCGATTTTATCTAGAAAGAATCTAGAATGAATACTCGAAAATTAACCCTCTAAACTAGAATCTCTATTTCAGCTCAACTATTGTTTGAAAAATATGAGTCTCCTTCAGTTCGTAATAATCCTAAAAGATTCTCATTAGTTGGCTTGCTTTTGCAAAGAAACAAATAAAAATCGAGTTCAGGTAATTTAGATTTCAATTACTAAAGAGATTCTGCGTATCCCTGGCCAGGACACGTGTAGCACTTTTTTCAGCGAACGTTTCTTTTCAGTTTATCGATCAAACGTGGCCTTGATTTCGTCCCAATGAAAAATTGAAGGAGGTATGCGGCGCAGTATAGTCGCCTAACGAATTCAAAGTCAGGGATACGTCGTAACGATCGCGCGAGGGTATAGCAAGAGGACAACTAAACGGCGTCAGCTGGCGATGTTTCTTCCACTTCCGGTAAAACATAGTATCGAATAGTATTGGACATCAATTTAATCAAAATGACAATCAACGACTGCGAGCGAAGTGGACGATCGTTGATCGATCGAAGTTTTAATTAACCGTGAAATCATTCGCGATGATTGACTATCGAGTTAACGATTAATATGCAGGCTTGCGGATACAATAAAATATAGTTCGCTCTATAATGCATTTAATTACGTTTCCAGAATGAATATTAATGATACCATAGATTAAAATGTCATAGTATTTTGTGTATGTATACACATATATGAGCTGTTATATTTGAAAATGGAAAAAATTGACTTTTTAAACAAAAAATGATTTAACGGTATTTTTAGTAAGACAAGACACCTTCTCTTCATATTTATAATCATATATTCAATGGAGAATGGTTCTTTTATGAAATAACGAGAGAATTTTGGCTATAAAATGTTATCGCAAAAATATGAAAAAAGAAAATGGTCTTACTCCATTTTTAAATGTAACAGCTCATATATGACTTAAGTATTTGGGGGGAAAGGTCATTTTCGTGAAGATTTATCGTTTCTTCTTGCAAAAATTTCCAAAGTCACGTGCGATCAGCATTCGCGATTAAACAGCATTCTCGTGTCAAGCAATAAATGTACGAGTCGCGAGCAAGATCAAAACCGTCGTTAATTTCGAGCGGACTTATTTTGAGGAGAAATACCTCACGTGACGCTGCGATTAAGCGACTTTATCGGGTGGTAGGGTTGCATAACCGCGCGTTTTTTCGCTACCTTTTAATAAACGCTCGTTGCGGAGCAAAACCGGAAGTTACGGAACCGATGTTGTTTCTACGAAATTCAGAATATTTTGACTTGAAACAAAATGCAAGAATATAGTGTTAATTTTTAACGTCATTGATGCCATCCTTCCTGTGTCGTTTATTTATTTATTTCAAAGAAACGTTGCTGTTTTACAATTCACGTATTTATTAAATAACCTGCTATTTAAAAACTGACGTCACTTAAAGGCTCTGGAAAATTCGAGGGTCGCCATTTTGGTACCACTCTTCCTGTGGTATTTATTTGTTCATTTTGAAGATACGTTACGATTTAAAAATTGATAACTGTCAGGATATATCTGTCTCGTTTAGCGAAAATTTATCTCTGACGATCTGACAACGTTCTATACGAGACACATCGAGGAGACAAATATTCGACGGAGTGAATTCAATTTAAACAATTTCAGTTTCCGGCGGAAATTAGCATTTAAAAGCTACATCTTCGCGGGCGGGTTAAAGCGTTAAGGATTAAACTTTCCCTCATTCGGTGATGAAATCTTCGTTAGTGAACCGCCGTTAGTCGCAAACCCAATTATACACCGCTGATCGCATTATGTCTGAGGTTATATACCTCGTTCTATTCCAACCTCAAATAGCATTAGCGGGTTATGGGGTTACGTACTCGTAAATCCCTTCCGGCCATCATTTTTCTCATCTCTTCCAGGGCGTTAAGTCCACAAAGCGCACGGCACTTAAACTTCCACAGAAACGAACTTAAACGTAACACAATTACTTCAACGAAGTGTCATCGCTACGCTGGAGACGGACAGGGCTTTTAACATACTCTTTGATAATATGCGTGCAAAATATGTTTAATGTGCGGTTTTCAAATATTTGAGTCGGTGAATGTTTTCATTAGTTCTTTTGAATTTCATTCCGACGGCTATGATATGCGAATATACGTTGTTATATGAAATTAAGTTTCTTTGTATTTCATGAATATTACGTGCAAGTGTGAGAAGATGTTACGAGTGTTGTTGCTAAGGTTTATCAAAGTTTATAAACATTTAATTTATGGTCTCTCTTTTGTGTGTTTTGGTTGGATCGTTTAAGTTTATGAAGAATCCTGATAAAAATATAATTCGAGTAAGATGTTAAGTGTGTTGTGTTGGTCTCTTATGTGTCTTTTGGTTGGGTCGTTTAAGTTTACGAATAATCCTGATAAATAACTCCCAGAGGGAGATAGTAATACAATATTAATTATGAAAATCCTCCTTCGAGTTGTAAATTCGTTCTAAGTAAGGCGACAGTTAAAGCGTCAACTTGAATAGAAGTATCTGGCATAACTTGTGGGATGACCTAACAGATAACTGACTAATGCCACTGAACTTGCAGGAAACCAATAAAAAGTAAAGAAATATCCAGTTAACGTCCCTCGATAAAAGTTATAAATTGTTAAGAACGAACGTAAATTGTTAACGAACCAATTGATCAACGAGGATAATTACAGCTCGAGAGACCGATACCCTTGACGAGAACAAGTTATCGTCCCACGAGAGCGTCGAAAAGCCACGAGGATCGAAAATATTTGGCGGTCGCCCAGCGCGTCGACCCCACCCCCCACCCCCCAAGCTCGAAAGAATGCCGTCGTAAAACTCGTTTAACTTCGAACTTTGAATAGTTCCTCCGCTGCTGGAACACGCGAAAATAGAAAAAAAAAAGAAAGAAAGGAACGGAACGAAAGGAAAGTCGGATGAATCGAAGACAGTCAATTTTGCCAAGCGAGTCGCGTGGCCTCAGTCGCGTTGAAATTAGCATCGACTCAGGCTCTATATTTTTCCCCGTAACCCAGTTCCCGTCGATCTATCATTCCCATTGCTCGAAATGATATCGTGCGAAACCCGCCCGCCCGCCTGGCATCGTTCGTTGGGGAAAGTCTGCGCGGGCAGAAACGACTCGCGGATTCGGCGAGAAGTTGAAATACGGCGTTGCGGTACGATATCGTGCGGCTCGGTCGGCCTAAAGGCTGACCTAGTGCCCAACCCATCGCCAGGAACTTGAAGACCTCCCAGCACGCGAGGGACCATTCAATCTACACGTGAGGATGGATGGATGGCCCACGGCTTAGACCGTACCACCGTGATAGGGGCGAGCTAGCGATGGGACCAATCCTGTGACACGCTCGCTGATATCGATGGTTGTCGATATATGTACAATCAGGGTACTGAGTTGCAACGAGGCATTGCACACTGCGGAACCGTAACTGTAGCAATTTACTTTTTAATGTTTCAGGGTTATAATACATAATAATGTATTATCATATATTCAATGCATATATTTATGTTATTTTATATATGGTATATTTTCAATACAGGTACCTTTATAATATTAAATTTATAATATTATTATAAAGGTACCTATATATATATATAATATATTTATAATACTATTACCTTTGTAATAATAAATGATAGTAAAAACGATTTTTTGCGATAATTTAGTCATATAAGTATACATATTTACATACGTTTATGTATTCATATAAGTGTTCACGTGGTTATATATTCATACAAGTATTCATATGTTTACATATTCGTGTAAGTATTCCTATATTCATATTCCTAAAATAATTAATTTTGTAAAAAGAGTAATATATACAACATACGTCTATAATTCGTACATATATTTAGAATTTAATTCATACACATATATATTACATACGACTGAGATTAGAATTATTAGATCGTCCTCCACTTATCATTTCCTAGCCCAGAGTATAATATGTTAAAATCATGATACGGAAACTCTCCGCAATATACTGTAAACAAATCTACTGCAATATACGAGTGTAACGGTCTCAGTCCCATCGCTACTCGACTGCAACCCTCCTCCGCGATATCGCGCGCGGGCGCGCCGATCGATGGATCGCAAGCAATCTGCTGCACCTCGATACACGCGTCGATCGAAGGGAAGTGCCATCGCGACGTTTCCTGCGGAGATCGAGTTCCCGTCAGGAAGAAATCAAGTAAATTTGTCCAAATTATCGCCGAGGTTAGCTACCGCATCGCGAATCGCTGCGACGAAGGGAGCTCTCGCGAACGAGCCCTTCGCAATTGGCCACGAATTGCCTCGCAGGTTCCGGAGAGGTGATTTACGACGGCCATTGTACCGATTGGATCTGCGTTAGACCTTCGTGGTATTCGTACGGTAATTAGAGAGGACGTTTCGAGGATTATTTGATGTATGTTCCAACGACGATGGAATAAATTGTCTTTGTCTATTTGTTGTGAGAGGCAATTGAATACTTCTGATTAGTAGAATTGCAGAAAGTAAGTCAAGTGGCAATTGCCGATTTGCAGGAAAACATTTAACGAGCGGTCGCTCGGTTCCCAGTAATTTAAGATCGCGTTTGTATCGTTGCTTCTCGTGTTCATTCTTGATCTTGCACGGTTCTACTTGCTCTCTGGATCGCACTGGATTCTTCGGGATTTATCGCGTGACGCAGAAGTCGTTGAACAATTACGATAGTGGAATTGTTGGCGTGGTGAACTTCGAGTGCTGATTCGCTGAAATAATTCCTGTAGTTGAAAATTCGATAACTCGTCCCCCAGGTGAGTAAAGTTCTTATGAATCCTTGATAGAGCGACACAAGTTGACCTTGACTCGCACTGCGTTTATGAATAAACTAAAATTGGCGGTAGTTGCGTCAAGTTTTACTTTTATTTGCGACTTTAGTTGGAATCCATAAGATAAGCATCCAATTTCGTGAAATAAACCTGAATTTAATATTTTAAGTTTAGAAATAAATCTCTAGGAAAATGAATCTTTTCGTGTATTAAATTTAATAAATTCGGGTTATATATTGATTTGAGGCTTGGTTCAGGAGCAGCAGTTGATGACTTTAGAGAATCTTCTATATACATGTATAAATAAACTTGCTAAACTTCGAAAGCTTACGTCAAGTACTTTACCTACAAAAGAATCACAAATGTTGCCTTAAAACTGGCTCCAAAAAAAAGAGTGTCTCCTTAAACTGAACGTTCGCGGATCTTATATATTCGCGCAATAAAGTCGTTAAATAAAAAGAAAAGAAACAAATACACGTGCTCAAGGAGTAATAGCCTGTTCGAAGCTGACGATCATCCCCCAATCGATAAACATTCCCATTTAGTCCCTATCGGGACCGCATATTACCTTCCCAGCGTCCCCCTTCGCGGATGGTGGAAAATTGAGACCGCTTTCGATGCAGTTTCCCCTGCAATTTTGTTGCTGATAGAATTTCCGGGGCCATCTGTAATTAATGCACGAGAAAACTAATTTATCGGCCGAAAACGCGAGAGGAAAATTTCACGCGCACACATAAATCGATTTATTAACCGGATCGAGCGTGGTTATTGGTAAATTTCGTCGCGGCTCGTTGATTAATTTAATGAGGAGCCAACCAACCCCCCCCCCCCCCCCCGATAAACGCCCCCTGGTCGAGGTCTCGAGGCAAAGACGAGGAGACCGCTGTCCCCTGAATTCTTGATTCCCGCTCTTTGTGTCCGCGAACACAATTGCATATTGTAGGCTGGAAGCATGTCACCGGCCGATTCACTGGTGCACAATGCTGTACACGCCAAGAATTGCACCGCCTACCTTCGTGACGCTAGATTGTTTGTCGAGTGAAACAGCAAAAACGGAAAGGTTCCACGGTAACGGCATTAGGACGAATACTTCCTTGCGTCACACGATTATTCCACTTTCTGTAGGGAATTTTTTCTTTTTTATTGTGTAGGTATATTTAAATGCCACTAAATTTGCTTATTCATTGCACCCTACGACTCCTAAATCACGTGTACCTACATTGCTTTATTACTGATTTAGGTTACTATTGATATTGTTGAAAATGTAGCAACGATCACTCTAGTAAAGTTCAAAATGAGCGCCGCTATAAGTCGCGATATAAAATACTAGTTTGAGTTATCTTTTAAATATAAAACAATCCTTTATTTTAACAACAACCTAATGCGTTTGCAGGAATTATTTTGTGAATTTCTCGGACCAGTCGTTGGTCAACATTGAAGAAATAATAATAATTGTACTTTAAGGAGGTGCTCTTTCTCTTTGAGTCGAAAGATTTATTGGGGGTTATTCATGATGCTCGAGGTCTCCGAAATATTTCTACCAAATTAAATACAAACAAAAATGTTTAATTGCCAAAGTCCTAACCGTTTGTATATACATATATCTCAGATCATTCTATAAAGATTATTGTACACGAGACTTGGTTATTCTTTATTTTTGCCGCAAGAAAATTACCTCGAAATTGATCAAATAAAAGAGTACCCCTTTAAAGCGACCGTATTTCGTTGTATTTGTTTGAAAACAGCTGATATCTGGTTTTGGAACGAGCGAACGAACTCTCGACTGGATCAACTATTCCTCAAAAGAAACGTCTGACCGGAAATGACTCATTCGTTTCACTTGTATCGAACTATACGATTCCTTTTACGCAGAACCGGCGCCGGCGGCTGAAAAAACGATGAAAAAAGTTTGTATATTCGTCGACGACCCACATATATCGTTATTTACTGCATCTACTGCGGACCTCGTCGAGGCGAAAATATACCTGTCCGCGGGCCAATCGAAAAAGGTTGAATACAAAATTCAACTGCACCCTCGCTTCCGTCGCTACAACCGCGAAGAGAGCAGCTCTTCCCGAAGTTTAGCCAATGTACGCGGTGTACCACTTGCTGGCGATTGGGGCACTTAATCGGATGAATTATCGTTCTTTGGATGTCGGGTAACATCGCTAAATCAGAAGAATGCCCTTTCAACTTGTCCAGTGGACCTAGTAAATGTAAATTTGTTTGGCTTTGGAGCTGCATTTGACGTGCTTCTTACGAAGGAAAATTGTTTTCATAAAAGACATCGGACCTTGGATTCTTCAAGGAAACAATCTTTGAATTCAATCAAGGAATTCTCGAGCATAAAATTGCACCAGACAATGTCCCATTAGAGAATGGGACGCAATATCATAGCACAATAAGAGCTCTAGTTTTTTCTTGATCAGTGATGACTATAAATAAAAGACTATTCATCTTTTATTATTATAGATTTTTATGTAGACATAATTCCAGAAATGGAATTATCTATTATTATTACTCCGTATTATTTTTATGGAGTCCACGATTGGAACTCTAGTTTTTTCTAAACAAGTGACGACTACAAAACACTATTCATCATTAATTCATCCTATATCAAGATTTTTATGTAGAATATCACCCATATCTGGTACCAATCGCCGCACGATCGACTTCGTTTCGACCCGACTTTAATCGCAGCGTTCGTGATCGCCGATTGCGATTGCTTTGCGCGAAAGAAAACTTCTCTAATTACGGATTCCCTAAAGTTTCGTCGGCTTCTGCGGTGTTTTGCGTTTTCGAGGACGCGCGATGCGGCCGTAACGGGACACCCGGTATGGGCACGAGCGACCGGAAACTTTTGGCACTGCAATAATATACCGCTATACGGTACTGCAGAAAAATATAATGCGACGCCCAGGCTAGCTTTATATAGACCGAGTCGTATACCTGTTCTATGTACCGAAAACGAACGCAATCCCCGGGTCACCAGGCGTATTGACTCCATGATAAATCACCGCGATGCCAAGCATGCACTGCGACTCCCGCTTGTTAATGATTGCCTATAAAACAAACCGCATAGAACGCCGCTGCTGACCCGATCGTAATTACTAATTCTGCCTTCGAATGCGTCGAGGTTCAGAGCTTATCTTCTCACGGACTACCTCGATTAAGGATCGTTTTTGGCGGATACAGTCGGACTTTTATTAAGGAGGTACACCTTTTTTTATCAGTCTCGATGCGATTTTACGTATATTAAGCTGGCGTAGCTATTTCAAAAGGCCAATGCCAAATTAACACGATATTTTTTTGCTAATTATTTGCCAAAGAATTAATTTGTTTGCTTCAGCCGTTTTCGAGAAACAATGGTTATGCTAGCGTAACACTAAGCTAGCGTAGCCACTTATTGTATCTCTGTACCTAACAGGGATATCAATTCCATTCTTGCAGTATATTTTTTTGCTAATTATTTGCTCTTAAACCACCGAATATAAATCTTTTTGCCCCAGCCGTTTTCGAAAAACTGTGGCTGCTCTAGCTTAATATTGCGATTTTCAGAATTTTCTTCCAGCCAAAATACTTGACGTACGGTCACGAGATTTGGTAAGTTGATTTGTACATATGTATACAAGATTCTCGGAAATTTTCAACCGTCTTGGTCGGATTGTTTACTAGTTACGTGGAATATTCTAGGTCACTTCAAGTGGAACGAGAATGTTAACGCGAGTGAGTCCGCCACGATGATGGTTCGAATTAATGAAAAGTAATTTTGTTCCATTCATTATCAATGGAACTATAGAATTGTACGCGTTGTAACGTTCGGAGGTCCGAAACTAGAATGTCTCGTCGTTATGGTTGTGACGACCGTTGGAGTCACCACCTTTTGTTTTTAGAATTCGATCGGCCCTTATTAGGGAAAATGGATTAAAAGAATATTAACTAAATGGCGGAACTTTAGAATTGAATATTCGATTTTCCAGGCTACTTGAGTATGCCTCCTAACTGCGATGATACAAAAAATACTTTATATGCTATTTGAATATTATGCGACGAATTTGTTGTTCCAACATCTCTCTTTTGGAAATTCTCAAGGTCAAGATGTTTCGTAAGGACATGTACTTTCGTATTACACTGCACACTTGACATTACACTACATATGTCCAGACGTCTATATTGACACGAACTTTTACGTCGACGCAAGGCACAGATAAGAGGCCATAATACATTAATATAATAATCGAATTTGATGATGTAACCAAGACGGACACGGCAGTGAATCCTCTAAGGAAGCACGAAGTTCCGCTAAACGGAACGTCAGCGAAAAGACGCGACGCGATCGTCTTCGAACAATCTTTTTAGTTATGTAAACGTGTCGAAAACACATTACGAGCGTACTCGGTGATCAGCTTCCATCCAATTATCCCGTACGCACAGTAGTCGCAACACATAACTTCGTTAAGGTACTTCCGATGCAATCCGACGAGCATTTAATTATGCAAAGAGCGGAGGCGCCGATCGGCGCGAAATTGTGAATTAAATATTCGAATTGATTTAAAATTCTGCTTTAACTGTGCGAACGCGAGTAACGTTTGAAATATCGATTCCACGAGCAAATACGTTAAACGCTGCACTTGATCCTGGGCGAGATACTCTAGGCTGTGTTTCAAGTGCGACAGCAGAACTTTAATGAAAGGGTAGCTTGAAGTTCGACTTATGTTTGAATGAAAGAGATATTCATTAGAAGTCTGAGATTTTGTGACTCTTCTTGAAGTTAAGGTACTGAATGAGAATTAATTTTTATAGTAGCATTTCAAGTATTAGGTCGTCCTATATATTCGTGCTGCAAACTGAGCCAATATTTAATCAAAAAAACTACAGAAATTGTATAGTGACTGTATAATGACTATGTCGAAAAGGTGGGAGAATATTGTAACATAAGAGAGATTACCTTTTTTTAGAATACTTGAGGCATGAACTTATGGGACGACCTAATATTAGAAATCATAACAAGCCAGACCTGGGTCACGCTTTTAAGAGCAACTATTTTTCTAGGAAAAGTCAAAAGGATGAACTATCGTTCTTTGATAATACACGGAGCTTAAGACTATAATATAAACAACGTGACGTGCTTGCACCATTAGATTGTTGCTCGGTTGATGACAAAATTACTATTCGACGTACGTAAACGCTTAGCTATAGAGTACGTCATAGCTGTTATTCCGTGGCAAGGAACGTCGATATAATTAGTATCTAACGTCACTTTCATTCTCCTCTTCGATCCCCTGTCGCGTTAATACGCGACCAGTCGATCCCCTACACGAGATGGCTCTGATTTTCGCAGACGAAGACAGGTTAAAAATAATATCTTCCTAGAAGAAGTCTCAACCTGATGGACATTACGATGTACCCATGCAGAAAGTTTAATAGTCGTGAAATCTCGTGTATTGTCACTCTTCTAACGGATTATAAGTGTACTTGAAAACTAGTAAGCGTAGATGTGACTTCACATTCGATTATATATGACTCTAGTCTAAATAAAAATATTTATTGTAATAATTATATGTGCTCTTTTGAAGTGCATAACTGGAGGAATATTAAAAGTTGTATGGCTCTCCATTATAAATAAATGGTAAATTTACTTCAGAAATGCACAAAATTAATTTCTAAACCTATTCATTTATCCAAGAATTGAATTCAAAGCTCTTTCTATAGTACATTAAAAAACACGATGTTTCTTGGTTTGCTATTCAGATTGATTCCTCGAATAATTCAGAAAACATGACCACCTATTATTACAACTACATGTGCTCTTTTAAAGTGTATAACAGAACATATTAAAACTTTTGTGGCTCTCCATTATAAATAAATGGTAAATTTACTTCAGAAATGCACAAAATTAATTTCTAAACCTATTCATTTATCCAAGAATTGAATTCAAAGCTCTTTCTATAGTACATTAAAAAACACGATGTTTTCTGGTTTGCTATTCAGATTGATTCCTCGAATAATTCAGAAAACGTGACCACCGATCTACGGAGTATATGTATGTAATTCGAACAGGAAACCTTTATTGGCCGTTGGATAACCATCTACGACCCTCGAAAGAATCTACGAACCCCCAGGATCGTGAACCGTCGTTTTCTACGAACTTCCCTGGGCATATACTAAAGAACTAAACGATTATTTGAAATGCTGTCCGTGTCTCAGATCGTGAGGCGTCTGGTCTATGCGAACCAAGTCACTACGCGGGATACTAAAAGCTGAACTCTTCGTGTAAACGATCCGCTTGATGCGGCTCTAAATATAAATCGTTCCTTGAGAGGCACGCACTCCGATGACCCTGCGCCGCGCCGGCACAATTACATGGATTACTGAAATCTCTTCGTTAGCGACGGAGGTGAAGCTATTCTATTAGGTAACGCGGACCAGATTTCACGATTTATGGAAATTCAAGCTTCAACTTGGCTTATCCCGCGTTCACGTGTTCCGAGTGGACGTCTGCGAACGTCCAGTAATAAATTTGTATCGTCAAGTAGGGACATTAGGAGGTTTTTTTTACAAGCGAAGAATTTACGTAAATTTTGTTTAACTTCCAGAATATTTTAGATATGATTTAAAGCACATTTGATGATTTTTTCAATTTATTTCACGTAGAAGTCTTGGAGATATAACATACAAATTCTTCTGTGTAAAAAAGAAATCTCTCAAGAAACATTAATTTAATACTTGGACTCCTAATGTGGTTTATCTATTTAAGGAGCTACTTCTTTCTTCCGAGTTAAAAAGTTCACAGTTAATCATTGTAACGACAATGTACATTCGACAAGATTTTCGATCCCTCGCTAAGTAAACGAGGCACGTGGCGAACATAACCGTGTTGCATCAAATCTTTCCACTGTGTCGTTCTATTTGTAAAGCAATCAATAGAATCGTACTTCCGTACCTGTGTTTGCACACGTGCCACAAATCGTTCTGGGCTTAATGCTTCGCGGCCAGCGACAAAACGGGGAGCGCGGGATCTCATCGAAGGAAATTACGATAGGAGCTGGACACGAAATACCGGGCGAACAATCGGGTTTTTCCTTCATTTTTCCTGCGGCGTATCGACGGGCGCTCGTTACAGTCGATACGTAGCGGTTTCGAGGGGGCGATTAATCGATCGTGGGAAATCTTGTTCGTTTCTTTCCACGATCATTAGCCGCGCAATGAAACACTTCGCGCCATCGGGGCTCGTCGTGAACGTTTTCTTGGGACGGATCGCCGCGGTTTTGTCTTTTTCATTGCGCAATAACTACGCGAGCGCAGATTTCTGATTCATTCTTGTTTCTTCGTTCCCTTGTTAAAGTCAGCTATGGTACCGTGAAATGATTATTAATGCGTTCTGCCTGCAAACAAATGGCAATTACCGAGCCGATATGGCGAAACGGTAATAATAGCTATGTAGTTAATTATGGCTTGGACAAGCGTAATTTATTTTCATGTAAACGCTTCGATCGTTGGTTTACAGTCCTCGGTGTGATCAGTTTACGTAATGAGTTGTGAAACATTTTTAATTGGGGAACGGGACGCTCTCTTCTTTATTATTTATTTACGATTGAATTTAGAGTAGATTTTATAATTATTAACGACGACGTTCTTTTTTGTAGTCTTAATAAAAGAATATGATTCCATCTAACAATATTGCAATAACCTAGAGATGTAAGAAATCTTTAAAAAATGATACTGACAAAAAGTTTGTTCGACAGGTATGCCTCGCTATGTGTATTACTGAAGTGTAATTGAAATTAGTAGATTATAATAATCCACGTACAAAGATATATGTTTTACTGCTTCCCACGATTGAAAATTCTAAAAATGAGAAAAGGAAAAATAAAAATAAAAAAAGAAGCCAGTCACGTGACCACGATCACGCTGTAATAGAAGTTGACGTTTCACGAAAGATATTCGAACGAATTTGTCACTCGGTCCGGTTAATACGTGGAACGAGGTGATCAGACACGACGTGGAGTTCGAAACGAAGGATATAACTGTAAAGTGATTGGCCACTCGCTTCCGTGTGACGTCGTTATCGAGGTCGATGATTCACGAGAGAAAAAAAAAGAGGAAAAAAAAAACAGGAGAGAAAGAAGCAACAGCTGACGTAAAATAAAAATGTATGTTATCAGCCCCTTATACGGTGACTTGTGTCCTTGATCGGTGCAAAAGTGTCGAGAGCTTGTTTCGAAGATCTCCCGGATGAACACGCGCGAGAAAGATAGCTAGAGACCATTCCGGATGGCGTTGGTCAATGATAAAATAAAAACGATATTGCTGAACTTCCTGGGTATCGCTTCGATTTGTTTTATCTGTCTCGTGCTTGCGAGTACATTCATGAGTGCATTCTTCTATTTTAGAATTCGTTGTTTGATTTTTATGAAGGGTAGGTGCAAATGGAATATTCAAACCTTTCTCTGTTTAAAATAAATTTAATAGTGTCTATACGCGAGTGTAAAATTCTATTCGAAGATTCATTTTTGTTTCTAGAAAAGCTACGTAAAATTGAAATATTCAAATCCTCATTTTTCAACAAAAATTTAATATCGATGCCTGACGTGTGAAAGTCACTCATAACAAATTATATAATTTCCTAACAAAATACTTTTGAAATACAAATCAAAAGAAACACCAACGCGTATCCTACTATTAGGTAGTAAAGTCGGGGAAGTAATGTCGTTTTCTTTACATTAAATTCAAACAGATTTTTAATAAATTTCTATTTTTAATCAGTTATACAATCGCCATCGTTATCAACGGCCTTTTGTCATCTATTGGGCAAATTTTCAAAGCCAGATCGATAAAAATTAACTGGTCGAGTGATAAACAAGTAGTTAAAAACGATGTTACTTTCCAGTTCACCTAATAATATAGAATTTTTTCGTGATCGCTTCCTTTTTGCTATTTTTAACTCAGGCCCCAACAAACTCTCAAGAAATACGAAAATAACCAAGGATGAAGGATGAATGAATCAAACTGTGACCGACAAGAGTACTTTCCCCTTTTCGATTCAATAACAGCCAAGAAAGTAAAAACCCATTCTTGAACTTTTACTCGTTTTCTTTTTCGTACGTGGGACACTCCATCAAGGGTTTTCGGTGTCTTTGGACCCGCGCCAAAACGGTCCGTATAATGCTGTTACAATGCTAATTCCCGATCGCAATGTCTTGCGGTGCCAGGCGGAATTATGCACCGTGCTCTGCCAACCTTATAATGCTTTATAGGCGTTCGAACGCGGCGAGCTTCGCTTATCGTATCGACGTCGATTCAACGAAAATACTGTTGCATTTACGTTGTTGGCTACCTTCGTTATAGAATGATGCAGAGGAGCCGCGATATTAACGTACGCGACAGAATAGGGTTGGATTTAATACTAGTCTATCGTTGGAATATCGACCCCCTTATGGTGCAGACACCCGCTAAACGTAAATTAAATCTGTTCTGTACGGTTGAAACAAAACGGGAAAATATTAATAGTAATTCATACCTGCGCGTAGCAATAAAAATGTGTTAGTATTACTCCTCAATTAATTTATACGATATTAATTCATGCACGTATTTAATTTTCCAATATTTTGAACAGATATATTACTATTTACATTTTGCAAATTAATTGATACTGATATTAATAACACCGTTCGTTATTTGCACGCGCTATGAAAATATTTACTCCGCGTATTTCCTTTTCAAAATATTTTTATTTTGTTTAACGACTTTGTTTACCACGATGTGAAAATACGAGTTCAACCATACACGATACAGCAAATGCGTAAAAGGGCGAAGTTCATTGCCGGTTTGCAACCTAACCCTGTTCGATACGTTTTTTTTCTGAAAGTTACGAACTTTTTTCTGAAAGTTATGGATTTTCCTATCTAATATTTTACACATCTCTTCGAACAGCACTCCGATAGATTACCGTTCACCGTTGTTTTCTAATTGTTCTAATCAATTTCCAGGCCTGGCAATTCATAAGAGGAATCGGAATGAAACTAAATATTTCAGGCTGTTTGCTTGCTCCATCAGCGGCAAATTCAGCGGAAACGATCAATATTATACGACACACTCGACGAATACGCTCAAAGCAATCTATCCTTCGACACTTCAATTCTTCCATTCGCTAAGATTGAGATCTATTATAACGGATAAGGTGAAATAGTTGTTGCATAAGTGGTGGATGCGGGGCTCTTGGATCGCGATCAAAGAAATATACATATAGAGTATATGTATACTTTACTTAAAAAAGTATATGACGAGGATCGCTGGTACTAAATGAACCAGAGAAAACTAACGAAGTAAATTAAATGGATTTATTTAAAATCTACCAAATAAATAAGAGGAATATACTAAAATGATCTGAATGAATTTAAGGTCGTTTCTCTATCGTATATCTACGTCGCTATATCTTCAAGCTGTTAGATAAGGAAGAAAAAAATAATAAAATTGAATGAATTTCACTTTACATAGGTTACGAAGATACTAATAAATTACTAAAGATACAATGACAAAACCAAAAAGAAAAGATAAAATATAAATAATCTAAAAATAAGTTGATCCATTCGACACTACAGTAGTCCTCCGATAATTTAATCACTGAAAACATACGATTGCTCGAGCGAATTTTCATTGATAACGTTTCATTAATAATAATTTGTTTATGTGTGCGCAATCCGTTCATTGATTAAGGGTCGAAGCTGTTCTCGATCGACCTTTGCGGAGAAAAAAATGTCGTTGGTTCGTGACGTCCTCTCGTTTTAAAAATAATTCGAGCCGTCGAAGAATAAGGGTAGGCGGATCGCCTCCCACGTGATTTTACAAATAAGGAGAATCTCAACCCCGAGTGTCCTCTATGTGCACACGTGTGGAGTGCCACACACGTAGCGACCTTCTGTTTGGTCCAGAACGCGTCAAGTGTTTCGAAATAATCTTAATTCGGTACTGAAAAGTTGTACAAAGTACGCAGAATGTAATGGAGATCTGTTTGGCACATCTTCCTCAATAAAGACAACAAATTTGTGCCTATTTTTAAGAAAAATTTAAAGGCATAGTTGAATTTTGATGTATATTTATTGAATTATATATGTACCATTTTGTTTCACAACCTTTCCACCTTTTAAGGAATGTACACATGTTATTTGTTTTCAGCTATTCTGATATATTCAGATGCTGTGCCACCTACTAAAAATCGGCATGGACTTTCCAGACAGCCTAATACTTATTATTTCTTTCCTCTTGAATTAATTATTCTTTAGAGTTACAAAGGAATTTAATTTATTTTATGGAAAAAAACTTTTAACGAAGAGGTACAAAGTCTTCAACAAACATTTGACAACATCCTCGCACAGTTAATAATTATCGTTCAAACAAGTGCGTTGTAGAAATCATAGCGTGAAATGCGATGACGTCCGTGGACCCGATTATGCAACGCCTAGAGGAAGAACCGAAATGAAAAGCCGCTGGACACTCTCTCCTATCGATTCGATAACCGATCGACCTTAGCCTCCTTTCACGCTGGAATGGGGAAATCGTCAATTATGGCAAACTTGTACTTTCTCCGTGTGCGTATTACGTGGCCTGTTATATAGCACGTATCCGAACGTAACACATGAACGGTACGGGGAAGCTGGCCGCGTCGATTCAGTGTTACCGTGCGTCTAAATGAAACTCATGAATATTCCTGTTCAACCTTATTTCGTTTCGGGGACGTCGCCGCCGAGGTGATGGAATTCCGTGAAACCTTCGCACAGCCGCCGCGGACGAGGATAGATCTAACAGCTTACGGAGTTTTCTGTTTAGCGAAACCGTCCTGGCGACCCAATTCGACGACTGAACTTGGAACCCGTGAATAGGGTCCAATTAAAGAACTAAATTATTTCAATTTTCGTCTTCCTTCCAGTGGACCCGTGTAACTTTTAAATCACATGCTAATATATCGACATTTTACCAAATAATTTTAGTAGTTTTCGCAAGATGACGTGTACATCTCAATCATATAATGTTTCTGATAACTAATAACAATATTGATGACGATTAGCAGCACTATCAACTTGATATATCAAAGTAAATGCATTGCAAGTTATCTGCAGACAAAAATTATCTGCTGCTGCTGCTGAGGATTAATAGAAGGTGTATGAAGAAATGGTACTTATGAGAAAACATCGTGCATTCGATGATTGAATTAATTTGTTTAATAGAACTATCGTACAAAGTGCATTCGTGCATTCGATGACTGAATTAATTTGTTTAATAGAACTATCGTCGTTCTGCAAACACAATAAACGTTTCAATCGACTATATACCGACTATGAACAGCAAATAAATGTCCTAACACAGATTCGTCCACCATAATAAACAACAATGTCCCCCAAAAAATTTCAAAACTCCAAAAATTAGCCCGTGGAAGGTTAATAGAAGGTGTATGAAGAAATGGTACTAATAAGAAAGCATCGTGCATTCGATGATCGAATTAATTTGTTTAATAGAACTATCGTCATTCTGCAACCACAATATACGTTCCAATCGACTATATATCGACTATTAACATTAAATAAGTTTCCAAACACAGATTTCGTCCACTATAATAAACAATAATGTACCCCAACAAATTTCAAAGCTCCACGTGTTTAATTCTGAATACAAAAAAACCTGCATCAAGGTTGGATGATCCTCAATCATAGATTGAACGACAGTGGTTGAAAACCTACATACTAGAATACGGGAAAAGCAAAGCTAATCTCGTAGCTAACAGAATCCCGTAGCTCAAGCGAATAGTGTAATCAAACACGAAGCCTGTCCTCTAGCTGAGCGACTAATGTAATCAAACGCAAAATGTATGTATTATCTATACTCACTCACTTCCGTTTGTTTACATCTAAAAGCGAAAAAAGAAACCAAAATGGTTTCCAACCATAAAAAAAAAAAATTTGAAATCATCTATGGGCAAAGTCCAAAAGTTACGTAAAACTGCTCCTAACTATGCCGGACCATCGTCATCTTCACGCCAACGCGGAAGCGTTTCCCATTCATCGGATTTCAGCCTCGATTCAGTCATGCGAGCAGTGCCGGATGTTGTTGGCGGTTCGAAAAAAAAGTTCTATTCACCGTGCGACAAGCGGCGAGGACTGGTTCGGAACGGGTCATCGCGCAAAGACATGGGAGGAGTTTGCGAGAGACCCAGTTCAGGTTGTCTTGAGGCTAATCACGAGTAATTAACCGAAACGAGGTTAGGATATTAAACTCACGTGGATCGCGGCTCGCATGACGCAACGGCGTAATGCTTTCCGTGTGCACACGTGTATCTGGAACGGGGTACGCTTCCGAGAGCACGTCTCGAGCAATTTATCAAGAATTTTTACCGGCGATGGAACGCGCTTCGATGGGAACGCGTTGGAGACACAAGAGGAACGCGGATCGATGAGAATTTGGTGCGGACTGGCTTCATTCCCAGGAATTTTTGCGCGAGGTAAATTCACGTTGGGAATTTACAAACTTGGGCAATAGAAAAGTAATAGTGAGAAAAATGTTTGTTTTACGAGTTCGATGGAACAGAGGCGGGGAGATTAACTCTTTGCAATGCGAGCTCGAGGCTCCCTGTCGATAGGTAGGCGAGCAGATGGTGGGGATACTTACGCGACTCTTGGAGAAGACTCATCGTATTTGCCAAAATTTACGAATGCTTTTCTATACATTTACAGTGGGTGTAGAAAGTATTCGTACACCGACCAATTTCCAAAGACATTCTACATATTCTCGGAAATCTCTAGAATAGATAGATTACAAAAAAAAAAAAAAAAAAAAAAAATTAGCTATTTATGTAAGTTGCGAAATTAACAAGAAAAAAACAATTAATCGATAGAGATGTTGAAGCAATAAATATTCGCACAACTGTTTAAAACTACTTTACTGGAAATATGATGTTTTCTAATTCGTACAGAGCAATAAACTAATGTGTTTACGTTACAAACTCTACTGTAAATGGTTCGTCATAAGAATCGTATAAATACTTATTGCTTCTATACTTTTACCCACTTTTCGCATATTTTTTTGTTAATTTCACAAATTACATTAACTAGTAAATGTTGTTTGGACTATATCTATCTTCGAGACTCCCGAGAATATGTAAAATATCATTGATTACAAAAAAAGAAGTTAAGAAACTACAATTTCACATAAAAGTTTTTTGGGAAATTGATCGGTGTACGAATACATTCTACACCCACTGTAAATGATATTAATTGAAATAACATGTTACTTTATTTTCTAATTATTTCAAATAATGCTGATAAAAGACGATTTCAAACAAATATCTAAATAATTCCACATTTGTAATCCAAATTCGAGAAGAAATAAACATACTGATATTATTGCAAGATACAGAAACTGACCAGTCTGTGTTAAACCTTATAATTTTGAGGATTAAATTTGAAATAATAGCTATTATTCCAAATAGTTTTCAGATAAAATTTGCTTCATTTGTCAATAAGACTAGATGGACTCTTGCATGGATCTAAATAATTCCACATTTGTTATCCAAACTCGAGAAGAAATAAATATACTGATATTATTGCAAGATACAGATACAGAGACTAGTCAGTGTTAAACCGTAAGTGTGTTAACAGTAAGTGTTAAACCTTATAATTTTGAAGATTAAATTTGGAATAATAGCTATTATTTCAAATAAAATTTGCTTCGTTTGCCAATAAGAATAGATGGTCTCCCTCTTGATACCTAAACGACCACTTCCGAGATTCTGGATACCCACAGCGCCTTTTAGACAGGATTCACCGTACGTTCGATACATTTTCGATACAAATTCTGCAGAATCTTTCAAAATAACACTTTCTATCGAACCGTTTTCATGTATCAAGGCCGAAGTGCATCAGAAACCGATGCAGGAGTCTCTGAAGCGTATCTCTGTTTTGATTACTCGGTTCGTGAGCTTCCAAACGAACAGGAGCTCGGTCGAGAGTGAAACGCGAGATTGCTATAGAAGAATATCCCAAACAGTCGTTAATTACGATTCTTCGGCACTTGGTGAATCGAAGCGCAACAGTTTCAGCGCAGAAGAGGGCAGGCGTCGAATCGATTACCCGACGTGAGTATTTGCAAACTGCGAGAAACATTCTCGGCCGCGTACCGAATAATTTATCCCGCGTCCGGTGGATTTACCAACGAGCTATAGAGAGCGCGATGGCTTTTACGATTTTAACGGAGCTTTTCGTCACCGACCAGCGGGTTATCGACACTGTGATGGGGGCTACTCTGTTCGAAAAATTGCAAAAGCTTCGTTCATCTCGACTGTCTACTTCACATTGATTAAATCTATTTGCTTAGCTAGACTACGGTTGCTTATGCATTTATGATGTAAACTAATATAATAAGCACATGCTAAACATAACCAAACTGCACTCATGCAAAATGAAATAATAATCACGTGATATCTTAACGACAAAATTCACGTATTGATTTCAATACTTGTACTGCAAAATTACGCTTTACTTATGTATTAATATGTATTTAAATCTTGAAACAAAAATTCTTGAATTTTGACTACAACTGCGCGTAGCCTCTTAAGACGAGGACACTCGATTCCTTCCTGTTCATTTTCCGCGACTACAACCGTAATTGTGTTTCTCCGCGCGAGTGGAAACCGTTATTCCCTTCGCTGTAATGTGTATCCGCGGTGGCTTGTGAAAGGAAAAGTCTGCGTTCCCTGAGCGTACTCGATTCCATAAAAGAGCACAGCCCTTGAAATTCTTTCTTGCAGCTTGGACCGATCCTTGTGATCGTATCCTACCGCAGGAAGATAGGCGTCAGGCTCGTAGGCGTCCAGTCCTTCAGGAAAACAGCAAACACATCCACTTGTTTCTAAACGACGATCGCTTGGAATAATAAATATATTCTGCGTGAAACAACTGAAGCAACGTTTCGAAAAATACAGTTTACGAGATCGAGACAACTTTCGCAATGCACACTTCATGCACTGGATTCGTGTTTTACTATGCTTCGGAGCTGCAGAGGAAGCAAAACCTGTTTTCTTTATTGAGAGAAACGATGATGGTTTACGATCGCGTTACGGTTACGTTCAAGAAACCGTGCTATGATACGATTTACAAATCGTGATGACTTTTAGGAACGTATCGATTCAAACTTCACGATAATTATTACTGGACGGTCATCAAATTGGGTTTTAATACAAATCCATATTTTTATATACACAGATGGAGAATGGAAATGGAAATTGGAGTGTGTTTTCTGTTCTAAATTATTTAACGTGCATTGTATTTCTTATATTTTATGTTCTATGTATTTGTGTGCATCCTTGTATTTTTTTTGTATATTTATAATCATGAATATTTCTGCTTGAATTTTCAACCAAATTCAAATTTATTTGAATTATTCTACTATGCAGAGTAAATATAAACATGTAGAATAACACTACATTGTTATATTTTTATAAGGTAAATACCATCATAAATTGTATCGATCGTGTACAACGATTATAGGACACATAACACAAAATATTCTCCACTAAAGCAAGCTTCTATTCTCAGTAGTTTGTACCAAAGAAATTGAATGGGTTTAGGCGGCTGGTTCAGGCAACTCTCTCCTACTTAACGATGCCATTAGGACTTAAAGACTTTGTTTCAAATATCGAAACGAGTATTATTTCTGAGCGTTGACGAAGTTACGCGCTCATACGGCCCTCGAAAGCGATTCGACGGTTTTTCAAGGCAATAGTCGCGGCCGTCAGCTTTTAATAGTACTAATAAAACTGACTCGTCGACACAAATACTGCATGAACGAAAAATACACCGTGTCTTATTTCCAGAAACGAGGAGACAGCGATAAATATTATTAGAGCCTGCTTAAGCTTTCAAGACTTCTATTTAAAAAAAAAAGACTATCAATTTCTACTTTGCAGAGGGAGACTACACGCGCACAAAATGAATCAATCGAATTAAGACATTAGTATGCAGAGGTAAAATAAATTAGAATATCATTTTATTTATATTTGTAGCTATGCAGAAAAAATCTATTAGCAAAGCAAAAAATAAACACACGAAACACTACATTAAACAGAGATTATTTAAACACGCATTAGATAATTCAATTGAAACTGTGTCAACTGTATTAAACGTAAGATTATGTATTTAAGATTGTTATGCTTGCATTTTCAAAGTGTCAAAATACAGCAGTTAGTACACACATGGCCATACATGTTGATCTCGTGTGTGTAATCTAACAATAAGTGGTTTTAATTTACAACTACGTGTGACTTTTTACGTCGTCATTTATGGCTTTCATTGTACCAGGTATCCCGATCACTGTTCACTTTTCGTATTCGATATTATTTGGAAACCAGAAGATTTTTCAGGGGTAATTACGAGTGACTGATAAAAAAAAATAAATAAAAATAGATGACGTAGCTTGTTGGTAACGATATAAATTAAACGTAATTATTACCTTGAAAAAGTCTAGAAAATTATAGTGTCGGATATATTCAAACAGTTCCCAATATTTCACTCCAAAGAACATTCGTTTATAACGTAAAGCACAATTTCTGCTAGGCGCGTGCACGAGCAATAAAAAACACAATGAAAACACAGTAAATACCCATGGGAAACGATTGTTCATTCGTGTTTGTTTACCAAACTATCATAAAAGAAACTTATGAAACTATCATAAAAAAAAAAGTTACGTACACAACGTGTCCGTTACAAAAGCATTATAAAATGCTTTTTAAACACTACTTTTATCATCGTGGAGAAAACACATTCATTCAATAAATATGAATGCATTGAATAAATATAAATGATTATAAATCTAGGCTGATTTGAATTACTAATAAATCTATCGTTTTTATAAATACAAATTCGTTTATCGTGGACAAGTGAAACAGTGATAAATAAAGGATCCCGTTACTTTTATGGACAATCAGTTTCCTATGAATGAAAATGTAAAAAGAGACGTATACATTATTTATATCAACGAGCAACATCATAAGCGTGTAAGTTGGCTTCCATACTTTTTGCATTGCAAATTATTCGTTACAACGTACACGTACTCTGATTGTTGCCCCGCGTAATTCAATTATCGCACGGTAATCGTGAAAAGTAAATTCCTTGGTGGACAGATGGTTCGCGTGTAAACGTCCGCGAATTTTATAGCCGTCGGGAACTCGTATATTCCCAGCATCGAATGACAAGGATTCTCAGAAGCGAAAAGAAAGGGACGGATTCGTGTTTACGTTCAATTTTCTGGGACGCAGGAGGTCACTGGTTTTCTACAGGGTCACTATTCAATTCTATGTCGACAGATTTGTGAATCAACGGAAGGAAAATTTTTTCTTGCTAATATAATTGGTACGCATCTACAGTTAGTGTAATAAATATTCGCACAGGTTCAAATTCATACAATTTAAAATAAAACTAATAAGAAAAGAAATGAGAGGCTAACATTAAAAGTTCATTTAAAACTTTAATTTTCGCAAATTCTACTTTAAAAATATGTAGAAATGTTGGTTAATTATTTCTTCCCCTAAAATTTATTAATAAAATAAATACACGAAGTTTTATTTTGAATTCGTTTCTGTACGAATACTTATTACACTGACTGTATGATTAGTTCCACAAGTTTTTGAACGTTGTCCAAGATAAATTCCAGGTCGTATAGTGAAGATAGTTTGTATTCCTAAAGAACGAAATTTGTGTGCAAGCTGCGTGGACCGCACTGTTTTTACTGCTGAAGAAGCCTCGATGCTGCTTCTGCAAAGGGCACCGAGAGTAGTGAGTGATGTTTATTCCTAAAGAAGAATTGTTCAAGAATGAATTTTATTATACCACACATGTTCGAAAGAACGAAATTTGTGTGCAAGCTGCGTGGACCACAGTGTTTTTATTGCTGAAGAAGCTTCGATGCTACTTCTGCAAAGGGCACCGAGAGTAGTGAGTGACCACTTGACTAGAGGGCACCGGTAGACACTTGCTTGCTTGGTTTTTTTAAGTGCGTAACTGTCACTTCAGTTATTGCACTCATTCCATATATCACAATACAATTATTTCTATTTTTTCTGACATTACTTTGCCTTGCATAACTCCTTAATTTTGGCTTAGTTTGCGTTATCGTAACTCTGTACATTACATTTACGTTAGTCTTGTGTTTTGTACACGTCCGTTGGGGCCCACTGGCCCCCATCAAGCTGGGCTACCACCCCGGGGTTGCTAAGCCCGTACTGTAGCTGCACACTTGCATGCTTACAGCCTCTGAGGGCCACCGGTAGACACGGATGAGTATACCTGTACATAGCCGACGGAAACGGCACGTGTGCATCGTCTATTTCTTTCTAAATTGCTATCCAAGTTTATCGAACTCAATATATATATATTCGGTGAAGTGCCACTCAAGGACCACGGTTTCTTTATGCACTCGGATTACGGGTTCGAACGTGCATATAATATTATTTTCGAATATAATGGTCTTCACTTCGAATAGTAATCGCTATTTGTCGAAGGGAATTTCCATTGATGACCGGTATAATTTCGTACGTTTTCAAAAAGAGAAAGAAAACTGCGAAATCTACGATAACTTTTACGTTTATCGGTATTTTTTTGATAAGATTGACAACGATTACACTTCGCAGTGATTGGAGATTTTCTACTCGAATGTTTATTCGAAATGGCAGGGAGTATAAATTTTAAAGAAGATAAACGATGATTAAAAATCGTCTCTCTGTCTATGATGTTCGTTAAAAATTCATGCAAACCGCGCGTATTTGTATCGTAATTTTTCTTTCGCTGCGAAGATCCGAAAGTTTCTCCGCTTTCGCTCCTCGGGCAGGCGTAATACTCGCGTTTCGTTCCCGTCATTCTTCCTAATATATTACCAGACTTCCCAGAGTGAGATATCCGCTCCATGGTGTAGAGTAGTTCGTCCCGTAAAGACAGAACTTTTTACGAGCCCCGTTGCCCCTAACTTCACAGACGCGATGCGCGTTGGGTTGGTCAATAAATTCGTTTGTAAACTGACAACTACTTACAGCGCAACGGAATCAACTTTTCCACCGTCGCAGTTTCTCAACGTTATCCAGGGAATAACTAAATATGACTAAGAAATGCTAAGAATACTACGAATTCGTTATCATTACAAATGCGACGAGTCGTTTAAGTGCGGATAAATAATACAAAAAAGAAAAGAAAAACTTTTATTTAAAAGTTCTGGGCATGTGGATTTTTTAAACGTGGACCTCTAAAAGCAATTTTATCCACTCTAGAAACCGGATTGGACCCGAACGCGAAACCCTATACTCGAATCTTGCGCGCCGGGCCAACATGGCGTTTTTACCATCGGTTAATTACCGGCGCACAAAAGTCATACCGTAACAGCTGCCTCGAAATGAACGTGTCTAAAGAACGCAGCCACCCTTTGTTTCGAGTACCAACGATCGTATGCCACAATGGTCACAATATTGGATAAAATTTAGAGGCAAATATATTTGTATATAAAAATTCATTTCGATCATCGGAAGATCAGATTCACAGAGAAAAATATTTTTACTTTGTATTTCAAATATTTGTCGAAAACGAACATATAAATACATGAAATATTTGAAACTACATCTCTACTATTAGGTTGTCCCAAAAGTTTCTTTCGCTTTATTAATAAGTAATACATGCACAATATTTTATGTTTTATGTTACATTACTGAATTGTGTACGATTCACTTTGTTCCATTACTGTTACAACATGAATATCTATGAAATTAGATCGTCTATTTATATAAACACGACCACATCAAATAATTGAGTGCAACTCGCGAAAGAAACTTTCGGGACAACCTAATATTTACAAAGTCCTCCGAATAAAATACTATCTCTATATACTTATTGCAAGGAATAAACGGTTTCAATTTAGTAACGCGCATGATTTCAAAGACAATGGACTGTTTACTATTGAAACGATACTCTGTATTTTATTTTTATTTTACGTTTTTATATTTCATTTCACTGTTTTCATTTCCTGAATGGATAGTAGGTGTACATATCGATCGACGTTGGTAAAACTGAAAATCGAAAGTAAGCGTTCGAAGTTCAACGATAATGGCATTGATACGAAGAGCTGACGAACACAAAGAGCGAGACGGCCTGGCGGAAAATGGTATCATGCTTACAACGAAGCACAATGGTCAATTACAAGTTAAATGAACAAAACTGTGAAAGAAATTCTTTGTCTTTCTGGCATTAAAGTTTTATACTTGCTTGCCCGTTATTTTGGAAAACATCGTTTATCTCAACAATTAAGGTAATTTTACTTACTTTTTTTTTGTAATAAAAATTAGTCATTTTCATTTTTTTCCCACTATTTTTTAAATTCTGTCATCCATTTCTAAAATTGACCATACGATGATCAAACGCTGATGGCTGACCATCATTGTTGGTCTAATGTTCATGTGTCGTAGCGCGACTAATTAAGCCGCAACACCGCGTCATCGGACCCGTTAATTGGTACAACGATTAAAACCATGGACGGACGCGAGGTATCGTTTTGCATAGGACAAGGTCAGAGTCCTAAGGACTGCAGCACCGCTCGACGACAGCAGGATTCCTTTCCGCCGATAGATTCTACGGATTGCCAACTGCGTAAAGTATGAAGAAAGATGTAATCGATTCCTATATTCATTATGCACACTGTCTATATATCAAAAAATACGAATGTTAAACTCTACGAATGACGGTATCTACTAAACGAGACAGGTGAATTATTAAATACAAGATAAATATATTTCTACACTTATTAATATAAGCACAGTATTCGTACACCGATCAATTTCCAAAAAAACTATTTGAAATTGTAATTTATTAACTTTTTCTTTTATAAACAATGATATTCTACATATTCTTGCAAATCTCTAGAATAGATATAGTACAAAAAAAATTAGTTATTTATAGAAGTTGCGAAATGAACAAGAAAAAACAATGAATCGACAGAAATACAGAAGCAATAAGTATTCGTACAAGTGTTAAATTTTTACCATTTCAAATTTGCATTAATTTATAATTAATTAATATATCGTGGGTTTTCCTTTTGATTTTATAATTACTACAAATCTTCTAGCCATATTAAGTTAATTGTCATAAATGTCGATTTTATTCGGAGTAGGAACTTCTCTCGTTCCTTTATTAGAGCATTTTTTGTCTTTTTTACTGGAAATTCAATGTTTTCTAATTCTCACGGAGCAATAAACTGATATGCTTATGTTTCAAACTCTACTGTAAATTGTAAAAATAGCTATTTATGTAAGTTGCGAAATTAACAAGAAAAAAACAATTAATCGATAGAGATGTTGAAGCAATAAATATTCGCACAACTGTTTAAAACTACTTTACTGGAAATATGATGTTTTCTAATTCGTACAGAGCAATAAACTAATGTGTTTACGTTACAAACTCTACTGTAAATGGTTCGTCATAAGAACCGTGCGAATACTTATTGCTTCTATATTTCTACCAATGTTTCGTATTTTTTTATCAATTTCGCGAATTATATAAACCAGTAATTGTTGTTTGAACTATATTCTAGAGATTTCTGAGAATATGTAGAATATCATTGATTATAAAAGAAGAAGTTAAAAAACTACAATTTCACACAAATGTTTTTTGGGAAATTGATCGATGTACGAATACATTCTACACCCATTGTACATTTTTCTACCCCTTCATCTCTAGATTGTAGCTCCTACTTTGGAAAACACTGCTTTAGGTAATGATAGATCAGATTGTTCGGGGCCAGTGTCGAGGTCACTAAGTATGTCCATCAGTAACCTCGAGTTTACGTGAAATAACGCGCAATCCGTTAATATTATTCAAGCAGGGATTCCCGCTATTTACTATAAAGCAAATATGATTGCCAAACGCCGAGATAGTAGATAGGAGAAAATAGCGCATGCAAGCATTTTCCACATAAAAACGTACAAGATAACAGAAACGGAGCATGTCAACACTTGAAACAGTTTTTAGAAACGCATAATAAAATATCAACGATTAACTACAGCCTCGTTCGCCGACTCGCACTCTTTCGCCGTGGTTCTACAACATGTAGCAATTCTCGTATCCGTGTTCTGGCACTGTTTTTTACATGGGAAATAACGTCGTCAAATTAAAACAAAATAAAATACGAAAATTGCTCTGCCAACGTCGGGGTTCAAGACCTCAGGTACAAATACGGACGCTGGGATGATAACGTTATCCATAGAATTATGGCACAGCTGTGTTTGCGCGTAAACACGAAGGAAACATTAACGAGACCTCGTCCGCAGAAGAAGATTAACATTTTCGAGCCGACGTGTCTGTTGCCAATGGAAGCCAGCAACACCGAAAGGCTCCGTTTGCGATGTTTACCATCGGCGCGCACGTATACTGCGTAACAAAGATAAAAATCTGAGAGAGAAGTACGATCCTCCAGTGTCTTGTTATCTACAAAGACAGGTCACTCGAGTTCGAGAGTTCCGTATGCAAGAAGAGCAACCAAAGATAAACGCACGATAGGAATCTTTCTCAACGGACGATACCTGTCCAGGAATCTCGCTGAAAGATTACGAAAAGTTTCTTTTGACCTATTTCCGAAGATGCTGCACTCCGTACCCCCCCGGGAGTTTTCGTGATTTGGAGAACGATTCGCTCGAGATCGAATCGTCTCGAAGATTCGTTTCGTAAAAATTCGGACAGATCTTTTCCCTGGCTCTCGTTCCGCGGGCCCGGAATCTTGGAAAGTGGAATTCCGCGAAATTTTGTCGTCACCCGACGTAGACGTGTACGTTTCAGGTAAATCGAAAAAGGTCACTTGGCTCCACGGTTAGGTTGGAAGTTTCGTAGCACGCGTAAACGAAGGACTCGAGAGAAGATGGGTGATTAAGTGGAATCTGTCGTAAACTCACCGAAAGGACGCTCGAAGCACCTCACGAAACTCCTTTGTATCCAGGGCAGTGAAAAATCCTCGTGGTGACACCGCGATTACCGAGTTTTGCATACATCTAAACACACTCATTAACACCAGCCGAGCACTAAGAACGAATTAACCGCGCACGCTTGCCTTGACCTCGCGATCTGACCGGTAGATCGGTAAGGATTTCACGAAAATCACATTGATAGCGTTCCGACCGTCAGCTTGCTTCGGAGATCATAGACCAGCTGTGTTTTTGCCCGACCATTGAGGATCCCGTGCATGCGCATTATCCTCGCCGCCATTTTGACTTTCTCAAGAGTAGGGAAACACACCGCGCGCTATTTAAAGATACATTAACCACGTGTTACACGAATTTTATTTTACCCTACCCTGAACGACAATTATTTCTTCATTATTTATACTGACCGTATAGTCTTAATTATTTCTGCTTATTAATATTCAAACTAAACTCTGATACTGCTATTCTAGCCCTTGGAATGACGATTGAAAATAATTAAAAGTCGATATTTGTATAACAAAGAAATTTTCTGTTTGTAGGTTTTATCACCTAATAAATATATCTACTCGTTTATCGACATATTTATCAATTAGATGTACATGCCTCATACTGTAAAATCTTGTATCACGTTTCCTCCTTCACTTCATGACTAATACGAATTTAACATCAATATTCACTTGAATTTTGATAATAATTGCGAAAGTTAGAGAATGCTGTGTATTTAATGATAATTTCATTGTTTAGATAAAGATGTGAGCGATCTAATTATGAATCAGAATCAAATGTTCGTAATACAAAATTTTCAGTTTTTTTCATTCGTTCATTTGCGTAGATTCTTTTTTAATGATTTCGTTGTATTCAATTATAATAAAAAAATAAACATTGTTCCAAAACCTTACCAATGTAAAAAAATCGGGCCCCTCCGGGATTTGAACCCGGGACCTCCTGCACCCAAAGCAGGAATCATACCCCTAGACCAAGAGGCCTGATGTTAGAACGTTTAATAATTTATTATATTAACAACAAATTAAATGTTAACAATGATTTGAAAATGCAATTATGTGGAGATATATACAATATAATAATTAAGTGACAACAGAATCTGTTGGTCAATATTCAACAAGATATAAAATAGTATGACGAAACTTAGTACTAACGTATACATTATTATACATTACGCATAATTGTTATACAAAACTAAAATCTTGAACTTTTACGCATGCAAATGCATAAATATATAAAACTACCTTAAAAATCTTTTTCAACTGAATATACTCAGCGAGTAAGTACGAGTACGACTATTATAATCATACCAGAGGAAAGTTATTTGGTCAACAGAACTATATTTTCAATGCAGCTGATTGTTTATATGAAATTAAATGAATTAATCTACAGATCAGTGTGAAATAAATTGCAAATTCGGTGCAATTTTCAACAAAACATCCAAATTTGTTGTGGAATAGTTTTCACTACTGGTCCTAGATGACGCTATCTATCAGTATTTGTTGTAGCCTACTTATATTTTTTCTTTATTTACATATAAACATAATTTTACACCATGCTAAGCAAAGAACGATAAATGAAATAAAAGAACGATAAATTGAGCTCATAACCTCTTACAGACTAGAACTTGTCCAAAATACATTTTTTCAGTAACGATGTAACAACTGTAACTAATTGGTTTAAAACCTTGTTGTACAAAATAAGGGTTGAAAACTATGACTCACCTGAATTTTAATGTGACATAACTCGTAATTAAGGGTTAGTTAATATTAAATGCAATAGAATAAACCGTTTGAATAAATTGTTCTATCGAGAAACGCGACTGGTGGCTCCACCTAGCGTCTTAAGTGAGAATAGCTTCACTAGCAACTAATACGTATTCCCGCCTGTTCCCGCCAAGTGAGATAATCAAAAGTGTGAATATATCGTTTATTGAAAAGCACTTGTACGATATAACTTTTCCTGTGGTAAGTTTTTGTATTTCAACTTTGTAAAATTCAATTATTTCGGATGCACAATGCTACAAACTTCATGACAGGTTCATATAACCCATTACAAAAGCTACGAGAGAATGAAACTTGGGTAACGTATCGTACTGTCTTTATTGGCGACACGCGTAATAAACGTGTTAGACATATTATTCTTCCATAACAAAAATAATTACAATTAGAAATCGCACAAAATGCATCATATCAAATCCATGTAAACGACACTTCATGATACGCTCATGTATTTGTACATTTACACAAATGGCTACAACAAGCGTTCTGCTTTCAAAGTTCGCTACGATTATGAAAAATCTCCGATAAGAAATTTTACGACCAATCAGTGTTTTTACATGCTTTCTTGTATTAGAAAAGTGATTTTGAAAGATTCATTCTTGTTATATGTGGTGTCATACGAACGTTACTTTCTAAAAATCTTTGAATTGATAATTCCAACGCGATCGAATATCTTCAACTTTATCTTTCCTTTTATAAATAAGATAAATGAAATATTTTGTCAAATATGAAAACTTCGTGTAGTATAAAACCGCTCGGTCGAATATTCCTTGCATCCGTGAATGAGATATACATACGTTAAAGATGATACAATTACTCGTGTTACACATTCTTGCAATTACTGTATCTATTAGAAATATTAGTTTACGATAGAGGTTGTTCGATCATCTCGAAACACTAATTTCTTTACAAAAACAACGACAATGCACATGCGTCACATCGACCTCGTAAAAGAAGAACTCTTCTACAGATGTCACTGCGAAGCAATAATTTATCTGGTCATGGTAACCATGATATAGTATTGATGCAAATTTTAATTTATTTGCACTTATATAAAGGTTTTTATATGAAAAGTAATTTCTTCAGTAATAAAACACTATTTTTTCATGTTGATACTTGATATGAATTTTTTAATTCACTTGGGGAAAACTAAGCCAGGACTTGCTAGAAAAGCCTTATGGAAGCTTTATTACCATAGGTTAATAAATTACTTCTCATATACAAATCAATTATATTGTATAAATACAAAGAATATCAAAATTGAGGAAAATTGTCTTTATCCTAAACGTCGACTATTATTATCCACGATAAATACACTTCTTTGAGATTAATTGACCATGGGTAAATACCAGGATTATAAAACACTGTTATATCTGTTGAAATCACATTCAGTTTGGATATAGAGGGCGATATGATTTTACAATTACAGGTAAATCTGGTAGTTTTTCCTTTGATCCATTTTCAACAGCAACTATTAATTTCTACACAATATTACGGCGAGCGTTGTGATATATTAAGCTTATATGCTTAATTAGTGTTTTCTAACGATATCAAAATCTAACGAATCAACTATGAGAAATATGATAGTAGCTTATAACGAACGTCAAAAGGGACTACAAGTGCACTTGCCCATTATGTTTCGTAGTTGGTTCCTGTAATTTTCTCGTGAAAAACAAGAATATATTTTTTCTTCGATTCTCCATACGGTATTAAAAAACATTATCTCGTTCTTTACAACGGTTCTGGCAGTGAGTGGCTCTTACACAGAGTACCTTACTTAACGCGAATCATATAAAGGTAACTGTACAATTTTTAAATAATTTTTGATACTAATAAAGGCTCCCTCGCGCTTTGTCGAGTATTCGTGCATCCTCCTCCCATGACTGTGCAAAGTCTGTTTTCATTTATGCTTCGGCAATCGAGAATTAAGTATACCGTTTACAAATTATCGTCTTACGAATAAAATACCATTTTCCCCATGATTATAAACAATTTGCCCTAGGAGATAAAAATATTAAATAAATACCCGGCTATTTGCTCTACATCGTACTTCCTCCTAACTAAACTACGTAATATAGACAGATATTAAATACATTCAACTATGCACTAAAAATATCTTGGATAACCTCTCAGTAAAAAAAACAAGTGTCTACCAAGAGTCGACACCCATTCGCAATCCTTTATTCTATGCTTTCGTAAAAGCTCTCGTCGTTGTCGATATCAGATTTCACCTTAACTGACTAGCAGACACAATCATCAAAGTGTTTTTACACCTTGCCCCTTGTAATTTTATCTTCATTTAAACATTTAGTAAACCGTTTCGTTATGCATATCTGGAACGAAATCTTTCAGATAGAGTTACGCCTAACAGGATTCCATGTCGAGAGTAGCCACGCGGTAGTTCGGGATAGATGACCTTGAGCGATCGATTTAATGTACTCGCACTATTCGCGCGCGTTATTCAAAAGTTCTCAGCGGATCAAGTTCATTTGAAATGTTTTCACAGTGAAACAAACGGAATGTGGTATCGTTTATGGTTCGATTATGGGATTTATCGTTGCAGGTGTAATTGGCGTTTCGTGGGATGTGTCGTTCAGCACTAACGTCGTCGTGGGTTCTTCTCGTAAATTCTGATCGGCTCCCTTGCCACCTGGGGGAATGTACGTCCACCACGCCAGGAAGAAGAAGAGGAGGGAAGCTGCCTTGCCGATGAAAGCCAGCGCGAGCATGTACCTGAAGAAAAAGGTACTATTAGTTACAATATTTAAAACCAAAGTACCTGAATATCACTTTGAATATGTGTAGCATATACATATGTATTCGGATATTTAATTTATTTTTTCAGCAAGAAATATTTAGTTTGCAAAGAAAAGGTGTAAATTAATTGTTGTATTCGGTCGTTCAAACCTGCTCATGTATAAATTGTCGTAAACCAGACAAGCGCCCCTGCCTTCGCAGGTCTCGTTCCATAAAATGCAGGTGTCGTCTATAAGAGCGCCAAACACCATTGGCGCAGGTATGGTGCCTAGGATCCTCACTTTGATCCACTGTATGCCCAAAGCGAACGATCTCTGGTCGTCCCGAACCACACGAAGCGTTGCGGACAACGCAGGCATAGTGCAAAGGAACGTTATGAACATGTTGCAGAAAGCTAGGGCGATGAACAGCCACAAATAGGAGCAAGCTGTGCTGCAGGTCGTGTTGATGGCCTCGTAGCTGATTATGTTGTCTCCCGAAGTCATATTCATAGGCGGCGCTCGTATGCAGGTGCACTCAGAGTATACCTGCAAATTAAGGATGTAGACAAATTAGAGCTGTGGTGGCTGAATAATAGAGACACGAGTTATATGGTATTAGTTTTTGTTACAGGAGATGCTCTTGTACCCCTTCATTCTCACATATGAGAACTCTGCACTCTGTTTAAACAAACGCATTCACCTTAAGGAACATTCGACCCAATCATATAAACATTCACTCAACGCTGTCGCGCACCTCGATTCATTCGTCCAGACGTACCATTTAAAACTTAATATAAGCCAGAGACGTGGCATCAGCTCGTCGTCAGTGCCGCCACACGAGCTAGTTTTAATTTATTTAAAATATCTATAGGAATTTTGTAATTTTGAACAACCTATCAAGAATTAAGAATGGAAGAATCCATTAACGAATCAATTCATTATTTAATCAATACGCTAGTTAGTTTCAAAGATTTGTTTCCATTATAATCTCAGTCTGGACGTTAAATATGCACTTGCTGATTTTTAGTTCATATTCTATGCAGGCTTTCATAAAGTTATCAGCTGCACTTTGCCTATGATAAATGAGTGGATTGTTCCAAGGAACAGAGTATGAGTTTGTCTATGCACGTGTCGAATAAGAGTGGAAATTGTACTGACTTCGACATCGTTTATTTGCATTTCTTGATAACATCCAGCGTGACAGGGAGAATAGTACGTGATTCCATCGACTCCGCATATTGGATTAAACTCCGATCTCGAGCACCCGCAGCCATTGTTGCACGCGTCGTCCAACGAGAAAGATTTTCTAAAAACAAACAACTCGTCCGTTAGATAGGGTACTCCTGGATGAAATATAGATTCTCAATTAAATAAATTATTTCGCGAAGCACTTTGCGCGGCTATTTATCGTGTAAAATTATTATTAAAAACGTAGCCAGAAGCGACGTACTTAGTTTGATCCGAATAGGGCACCGTGACACCAGCGAAGTTCAAATTCGGACAGTTCAGAACGAAGCACAAAGTGAAGGCGATGCAGGAGGCGGTGGCCAAAAGGCAAAACTTCAAAATGCCGGAGCAAGGCAAATTGAATCGTTTTATGAGATAACCGCCGAGAAACGTACCACCGCCGCCAGCGGGAACCGTTACCAGACCTGAAAACGAAAAAGTTTCGTGACCAGTCGCCAGCGCATTTTTGCCGGTTTCCAAACTTTCGCGAGATTACGACTGAATATTAGTCGGGCGCAAATACTCCACGAGTGAAACGCGAAACAAAAAATTACTGGAAATGATTTGCGCGGACATGCGTTAAAAAAAAGATTCATAAGATAATATTTGGAAGGAATGTCTTGGGTGCATGCATAAAAGCATTTTCTTAGGTGTTTATACTTTCACTAGGTATTATCATTCTCCGTTGCACGTTTTATAGTCGTCATCCAGCAAATATACCTATTTATAGAACTCTTCGTGCTTGAAATTTTTACCCGAATAGGGAAGAGAAGCTCTCGAAAAAAAAACGCGAGGTAGAAAAAGGAAAATTCGGGGGATATTTCGAATGTCGAGAAACAAAATATCCACGGATAAAAAATGCGATCGCTGGTAGCGAGGTAACGTATTGTTTCGTCGATATTTCTCGATAAAACGAGGAAAAAAGGCGTTTCGGTTTCCGAGGGGTGAAAAAAAATGCCGGCGATTACGCGCACCGGAGGAGGCGCCGGATTTGATTGATCGTAACAGAGCGTTTCAATATTATTCACCCATTAGTAACGCGGCCGAGCTAGCGCTGACGTTGAATTGATTTTCGATCAGCTTCGGCAGGAACGCCGCGAATCCAGCGATAAGCAATCCTTCACTGGCACCTGCCAAATTCAACATGAAAAAGCCTGGGTTAGCGAGTAGATCGCTTAGGGCACGCGGTAACTCGCGTATTTTCGAAAATGCCTCCCCCGTCTCGCTCGAGGCAGATTGCTTCGGTTTCTCGTGGGCCTCCGACACCCTCTCCTTGGCCAGCTCCTCGGAACCTAGAGGAAAAGCGCTGTTAACGATGCGGGGGACACAAACAAAATTCATTTAGGTTGAATAGTCGCGAATCAAGTGATAATTCAATTTAATGCAATAATAGTGCAATAACGTGATACTAAATTGAATAATACGTGAAATAATTGTATATTATTGATATATTGTATATAAGAAACTGCATATAGAAGTTTGATGGTACGTTTAGTGTTAAAGTCTTCCTTCAGAGTTCACTCCAAAGCAACGAGTGCAAGATCAAACTTTTTTCAGAAGGAAAAGTCGTTTGTTTTATGGTAACAAATATAAAAACATCATCGAATACCAGGCAACGCTGCTGGGAACGCCAGGATCGGTATGGCGATTATGAAACTCATCACTGCGGCTGCTAGGAATCCTATCCACCATGCTCCCACCCAAACGTTGCTGTCTGGTGTCAAACCAATCCTGAAATTTATTAATTCCATTTCCTTTCATTCTTATTTTTTTTTTTTGTTTTACAGTATACTTAAATCTATAAAGTACTCGAATCGATGAAAAATGTAGGATTGTCTACTCCTTTCTACCACATTTTATCGAGCAACAGATATTAAATGGAGGTTGAAAAACTGGGACGTACAGCGCGCGTAAACAAAATAGCGGCGGAGGAATTTAAACAAAAAAAACGCAATTATTCCGAAACAGTAGCGGCGTGACGAGCAAATCGAAGCCTTCGTTTCCCGGGAACTTCCTGTGCAACTGGGCGATTTCCTCCCGCTCGTATTTTCCTTTTTTTAATTGCGCCCGCTGCAAAATCCGTCGAAGCTCGAGCAACTTTTCCGACTAATTTCCCTCTCGCTGTACACCGGAAAGCCCCCTTTTACACGGGTTCCACGCCGATATGTAACCACCGCCTCGACGATGGCGTCCTCGACGAAAGAAGCGTTTTAAGCGTCCGATATACTCTGGCGTTTTTTTATGATAGTAAGGCAAGAATGAAAATAAATCTGGACAGCATTCCCGAAATTTTGCGACGTTAACAAACTAAATATTACGACAATTGTTGAATTATCTAATCTTCAATAGTCTCGAGGAAAATTTTAACTTTGTAGAAATTTTCACGAGTTCTGTTGAATTATATACATATACATTTGCGTTAAGCAAAAATGAATCTAGCGTTGAGAGGCACTGCCCTTTTTCTGTCTGTTAAAGTATCGGACTGGCACCACCAGATCTGAGGATCCTTGACTGTTTGTCGTCGAAGGCCAGGGCAATAAACAGAGCGCAAGCAGAATTTTCTTTTCTTTAAGTGGACGTTAGAATTTTTCTTTCGCGTAGGTCTGAGCTTTTAGTTAGTTCTCGTTCGTTCTCCAAACGGCCAACACGTCCTTCCAAGCCGTTGAATAAAGTAGACGTTCAAAATAAAATAAAAAGACTGTTATTAATTCCACCCATTTCCAATAAGTTCTTTGGCAGCTAACGTGTTAAGTGCAACAGCCTAGTACCTCCTGAGTAACAGCGATGATTTTAGCATTTTTCAAAATACCGATTCCAGGCCGCTGCCACCCCCCCCCCCTCCTTTAATTGCTCTAAATATTATCCTTTTTATCCACAGTGTAACGTTCCCCTGTGGTGATAATGCAGCGGTTGGGAACTCTGGCAATATTCCTACGGGGCAACAACGTCACGAAGACGACGACGACGAGGACCTCGGGTTGGAAACTCGAAAGTGGGAACGCGGAAAAGCGAGAAAAGCACTTTGGGGCCGAGGTAGGTGGCTCGCAGAGGGGTTGGTGTTGGTACCATCTGCCGCCGACTCCTCCGCGAAACTTTTCATTTGCCTGCGAAATTAAACGCGCCACATATACGGCGACCTACTCAGACGCGCGCGCAACCCCTGAGAGTAGCCGCGACGCGAACGGTTGCGGGGAAATGTAATTGCGCCCCAGGGGTACGTTATTGGTCTCCACCGAGTGGTCCGTCTTTCGCTACTTACCGCAAGAGATGGACGGAATTTTATTATAACAGTAGGCAACGAATAGTAATCGTCGAAGGTCAAAGGGTACTCCGATCTCTCGAGAGACAACTATCAGGGTGTTAAGAAAAGAATCTGTCACTCGATGACAATGGTTACTTTTCAAGCTCATGTCAGTATTCGTACCTTCTACGTTTATTGACAAGAACATCGTCTAAATTAAATGATAGGCTTGATATTTTCAAATAAATGCTTCATTATGTATACAGTAGACTTTACATTTTTATACATTCGCAATAAAAAATTCATTTGGAAACAGTAGACCTATCGTTTTAATTAGACAAATTTCGTTAATAGACCTAGATGGGACTGACTGTATGCATTCATAGCATTTTTGTAGGAATTCTTGGACACAAGGGTTGTGGAAGGAATAGTTTTATTACTTTAATTTGAAGAACATACCAAATTGCTTCTATTATTCTCTAAAAATCTCTATACGCAAGCTGCCAACAGACTCCATTTTTCTTTTCTTCTATTCGGCTGTCGTTTGTTCCACAGATCTGTGTCAAAAAAGCTCCCAGGGAGTTCGATCCCTTTTGCACAGATCGCTAATAGATGGCAACTCATATTTGAATGCCCAAACTCGGCTCTTTCCTCACAATTTTATTACATTTTATTTATTTTCATATGTATTCATTTCACAAAAGTGTAATATGTATTCAATAATATAAGAACTATTACTTTTGCATACTTTGTGCCAACGTCTGCATAACGTTTGAACACCACACCTAAAGAAGTTTGATTTTCGTCCAGTAACTAGTGCATAGACTGCAACTTGAATATCTTCTTTCAAGACGAACCACTTTTCCCTGCATATAATGATCCAAACAGAGTTTAACAGAGTTATTACAATAAAAGATGAGCTCTTATTTCATTTTGTATGTTCTATCACAAATATAACGAACTATTACATTTAATAAAATATTACACATAGCCTTATAAAATTAGAAAAAATTCTACATAATTCAACATCCATGAATACATATATCTCGTAATTACATTAATACATGTTTACCAAGTATACGATAACCGCCATCATTTTCTTACCCACCCGATAGACGAAAAACGGATAAGACAGCGCCCCCTTAAATCTCCTAATGGTTTTATAATCTCATCTTAGAGGCTAATTTCAAATTTAGCATCTCTAGCAGGTGCACACCGCGTCTCACGCTCGGTTTATCAGATATGACGCGCGAGGACGTTTTATCGATCCGCAAAGTATATATTCTTAATAGAGGTTTTGCGTAACTAGCTTTTTTCTCCGTGAACGATACGTTTGCACGAGGCAGTGGGCGTAGCGAATTTCTTCGCGGCAAAGAACTCAACCAGGAGGTGATTGATTGCCCCGAAAACGGCTGAGTAACCGCGCGATCATCCCTTAGCGGACTTAACTGCAATCGGTATACAAAGGATCATCCTTCGGGCTTCTTTTTCTTCTACTTTTTATTACTACCCCTGTCACAACCGATCTTTAAGTGAAACACAGCCTGCAGAATTTGTATCGATTCGATATTCGTAGAAACCGCGGAGCAGGTTCGAGAAATCCTTCGATCAATGCTTCTCAAAGATCACGGGGCGCAATGCTGTAACTTTAGGGAGAGTACAGACTTTTTACGCGTTGTTAAACATGTATTTAAAGAAAGAGTAGATGAAGATGGTCGAAAACGTCGATTAAATGCTTGAAAAGATTCCACTCTAAGTGTCGCTGAAAGCTAATCTGATGTTTCTAAACGAATAACGCGGTGTTTTTCGAACTTTTCCCAGAGAAAGTCTAAATTCTCTGCCCGTTCGAATCTTCGGCAACCGAGCCGCGGTTGAGCGTGAAATGCGAAGGGAGGTCCTTTCGACTTTTAATTTCAGTCTCCTTCGAACCACTTCTTGCTCCTCCGACGCTTCACGATTTTTTTTCTTGCACCTTTTGTCTTTTCCGATGTAGGCTGTTACCATAATAATTTCTTCGCTTCTCGAGCCTTAAACGAGACAGTGCCTGATTTATTAATCGCGGAAAAAGGACGAGCGCTCGGGCTGGAAATCATTATCCCGGAGGATTCGAAGCTTCGAACGTTTCAGGGACACTGAACGAGGAGGGTGAACGTTTCGTCGATTCCCCTGGGTTACGCGAAACTTGGCGCAAATTTATAATTAAATGTACATGGAATAGACTAGCTTGTATGTATAGAAATTAAAAAATGCAAACAAATCAATTATTTTAAACTTCAACATTTTCCAACTTTGACAATCTTCGAATGTTTGTTATTTAATTTGGTGGGCGTCGAGCCACAAGACGTCGAGCGACGTCAAGCAACAAGGATATTGTAAAAACACATTTTTCACAATCAAAAATATGATCACAATCATATTTTTCGACACAGAACAAAATAGTATCCTCTTGAAGATAGAGCGTCAGAGTTCTGTTAGGAACAATTATGCATTCTACGCTTTTTCAAAAGAGTCTCCCCTCTATTATTTCTGTATCATAGATTGATATTCTTCGAGCTTGGAAAGATTACCGAAAACTACAAACGATTCTATCCAAAAAGCGTCTTTCGCATTCATCTACGCTCGCTGCACAAAAGACAGACGTACAAAGCACGCAATATAAACAACTAGAGCAAACATACGACTAGTGGTTGTCGACCGTACGGTGCTTGGAATCGATACTCGGCCATTTTAAAGGAGGAACGTGTGCTCGAAATACTTTACACAGCCGACAGATCGATTTACCGTGAATGTGCACCCGATATACATCTTCACGCTCGCAATAAAAAAAAAAAAAAAAAAAAAAAAGGGAGAAGAGGGATGGATAGTCGGCACGGCCAACGATTAATTCGATTCTCACGTGCATCGTAGCGGAGTGACTCAACGAAAGGGGGGTGGGTCCCTCCACGGAGAAGAAGGGGGAGGGGGGACGAGTAGACAAATGGAACTTGATTGTCCTCTAAGTGTCGGGGGATGAAGTGACAGTTTTGAAGGGTAACATCGGCGTCGTCGTCAAACATTGGTTCACCGCTTGACATTTTCCACGCGGGGTACGCGTACACCGCATCCACGAGGTTGCATGCACTATTAATCCCGGCCCATTATACGCTCCAATGGCCCCTCGGGATATTTTCAACGGGCGGACTACGTGTCGAAGACGTGGACAAGAAGATTTTCTAAAACGTTCGGTCGAACTTCCTTTGGGAAGACGCGTGGGAATTTAATGCGGGCATTGGGCATCGGATGTTAATAGCGATTACGATGGGAGCTTCAGGCGCTTTTCAAGTGGGCACGTACGGGGGGCCATTGAATGGAACGGACGTGTCACCATCCCTGACACGGAGATACAATAATTTTTAGTTTGGAATGATTCGAAATGTATTATTTTTTATTTTATTTCATTAGTAAGATACAAATGGCTTTGTACTATTGGTGGTCCATAAACCCTTGTACCATATTTACATATACGTGTACATGAACATTTAATATATTATATTAATGATATATTAAGACACAAGGGATGAAAAATGGATATGGAAACGATTATCACTTACAAAATTTGCTTATCTATATCACTGCACCATGAATGTGCAACAATATAACGAAATAATTAGTGCAGAATGTATAAAAATCTTGGTTCCCCCGTTCTTGTATTACGTTAGAATTGTTGGATACTCCAACGCCCAGGTCCACTTTCTTTTTTTCAGAATCGCGCGTGAGTAAATTAAAAACAACCGTGTTAGGTACGGTCTTTGAGGACCCGAGTTTTTTCCGAACGTTCTCGTCAATGGCCCTATCCTCCTTAGATTTTCAGAGCCGAAAGTTAGTCCTGAGATTTCGAGCAGTTAATTACAAAACTCTGTACATCGTCAATAAACCTTACGATTACAACAAGCTCGTGAATTCGTTATACGGGGTCGTATCAGAACATTTCAAACATTTATGCCTTCCACTTGATTTGTGATATCATCTAGACTGTTATACCTTCTTAAGAGCTCAGTCCCTCACATAGGTTGTTGTTTCTGAAAGGGTTAAGGTCAACTCGAATGGATGTTCACCCAACAACGAGGCACAAGTAGACGGTCAACGCCACAAAAGCTCTCGCATTCATTACCGCGTTTCTCGGCGCGAGGAGTTCATAGTCGTCGAATGCCGATGGGGAATGACGCGTAATGGACGCGTCGACGGAATTTGTCGCCCCTCGTTGCCACCGTTAAACGTGTTTCCCGCTTTTTTTCCGGGGGGTGGCGGTAGGTGGTGACCGTTTAGCGGCGCGTCACGGTGACTTTATTAAATTCTCGCCAGGATTTATCGGCTGTTTGCACCAGTCCTGTTCGACAATACGCGTCCAACGTATGCGAACACGGTGAACAGGTACGCGGAAACGCGTGCGCCCCGACGGAATAACCGACATCCGGTGGTACGCAAATACGAGCATCCACATTGGCCGCCTTGCCCCGAGCATTCCGGCTGCGAGTTTTAGCTTCCTGTCAAACACTGTCAGGGGGCGAAATTTAATCGAAGTAACGATCGATCGTTGCCACTGAAATTGACCGTCGTTAATCGGTTGAATTGGTCATCTCTCCGATGATACTTGGAAAAATGAGACAATTTTCAATTTTCTTCTTGAACAGAGATTTTTAAAGACTCGCAGTGCTGTTGTATGTTGATACTTGTGGATACATACACAGTTTAATCCCTCGATCTATGATTTATTTTTAAAGAAGATATTTTATATGCAGGGAATGCTAAAACGTTTTAGCTGTTAACGAACGTATTTATATAAATGCGGACTATCTAATTATAATAATAATAAATAAAAGAGAAAATCTGAACCTGAAGATTGACGCTTTAAACTAGAACACTGCCTCAAAGAAATAATAAACTATCAAACTTACTTCTGCATAGAACCCGCACAAAATAATCCTTCGAAGAAAGAATAGACCTACACTATTGGCAATGGGGTATAAGTGAATAATAAAATACTGTGTTTATAGATTAACTTTAGCTTTATTCACTAAATTGTCACGAGCAAACTGTGATCTTTACTCAACGAGGAGCTGCACGAGACTACGCGATGAACGTTAAAAGAAAAACCGTAGAAAGAATTTCTAGCTGTATACAGCGTAGTTTTACCACATCTGTTTAATTTTTAGTAATCTACAAGAAGGGTTTTCTCAGGGTCTTGAGATAGGCCATATCCTAAACGAAAACTATCTCTCTCGTTATTCTCCAGTGACAGATATAACGTTGTGCATTTATTCACAGTACATTTATTTTTGTAGTAAAATGACATGTTGCTGTTTAGTAAATATTCCAACAACATCCAACAAAACGCATTTCGCAAGTGGAATATGTCACGACTGACCCAGTACGAGTGGCAATTCCTCGCGAGAGCGATCTTTCCCTGTCCGCGCAGTACACCCGGAGGTTTATTGGAGGTTTCCCCGTCGGTATGTTCCGCCATCCGTTTCAGCTGACACCTATTTCGCGAGAAAGACGGTCGAGCAAACCTCTGGTAAACCTGCGGCGTATGCACGGGCCGTTTTGCGCGTAAATCTACGCTCGCGCGGGATCCCCGGAATTAATCGCGAAGCTAGGCGCGCGAGTAGAGCCCTGTGAAAAATGTCTGGATGAAAATTTCCACGGCGCGACGCCTGGCTGGCTCGCAGATACAGGATTTTCATGCCTCGTCGGGATCTTCTTTTAAACGCTTTACGAGCGACGCCGCGGCGTGATCGAGTTAACGCCGGAGACGGGACGCTCGCCGTATCGGATTTTTACAATCTATTTTTGCTATTTCACGGCCTTGAGAGGAAGCCTCGCGGAGGGAAAAAGTTGTCGGGCGACGGGAAAAAGAGTTGTTTGGATGTCGCGACACCGTTTGCGATACTTAATTATCCACTTCTTCTACCCCCGAAACGATAATGAGCAAACTGACGCCAGTGTTCCCCTTTTCGTCTCTGTTTAGTATACTGATTGGTCTCGGGCAACGAATATAATCTTTGGGCGAGGGAATTTTTCGGGGACGTTGGTTAATCGAGAATTAAATCATTTTTTTAATTACCGGAGGGATCGTTAGTGAGGTAGTGATTACTAATTTAGACACTTTCGCAGAGCATGCGATTAATACTATCTTAGGTATGAAAAAATGTTGATGGAAACTCACTCTGACGCGTCCACAGTGATGAAATCCGTGTAGAGCTTCAACAATTCACCTCCCACTACGTAGCCCAGCGCTGGACCTATGATGGCCATCGTGTAAAAAATTCCTGGATAGAAAGAATGCGTACGGTTTTTTTAAATCTGTTCCAAAGAGAGCCACAGTGGAAGAATATTTCCAGAATAATTTGTTATAAATGTGCAAAACTCTCAGGTTACACATCTATCATATACATTTTTGATCACTGATTTAATTCTACTAAAATTAAAATTTTTCTTTGAATTTGTACACCATTGTTTACGTTTATCAATGGTTCTATTCTAGAATGTTGTTGGACACCGAATAGAAAACAGCCAGATCGAAAGGGTTAATGTCTGGTTAATTGAAAATTCTTTGGTCGATGCAACGATAATCATTTCCTCGCAGTGAGGCGTATACGAAGACCGATAGTGGACCATTTCTTACCTACGTACACGGACGACATCTTTTTCGACACGTTCTCGTCGAGGTACGTAACTCCCAGCGTGTAAAAAGGAGCGGATCCCGCGCCGTGCAGGAGTTGAGCCACGAGAAAGATAGTTAAGTACAACCCACTGTAAGGCTCCTGGTCTCCTTGCCCGGCGGACCCGTTGCAGGCGAGCTGAATGCCGGAAACACACAAGCAAATTGAGAGTAATTTAATTAGCGGGATAGAACACTCCAAAAATACCTGAAACGCGTCTGCACGACCGACTTTCACGTTTAATACACGACAACCGTTCTAATTAAGAAGAAGCGCGCAAGTAACTCGAAAAGCGAGAGTAATTGTAACCTTTCTCAATTACTCGACGGCGTGGCCACGCAAGTTTTTGAATCTGAAGGAATTAACGGGGACTGAATTTTTCTGATTGGTTTGGAGTTAACCAATTATTCGACGCAATTCAAAGATACAAAAAAAAAAAAAAAATTAAATTAACTGTGTAATGATATTCACACTAACCAACTGGAACTAGTATTGCAATCATTGTTATTGTTTTTATTTAAATATAAAAATTCAAGCCCATCCTATTTTTGGGACATTGTCGGATAATGGGTTTTAAAGTAACGGTTGAAGGTACTTGTTATTTTTGAAGAAGATTGCTGTAAGAAAGACTAAGGATGATTAAGGATAATCAATTTGGAGAGTGATGTCCACTTACGGATCGAGTCGACGCGTTCGTCACCCTCTGGCATATGTTCTCCGACTGTTGACCGCCTCTATAAGGTCCAGCAATGTAATGCGGGGACGCGAACAGCAGGCTTCCTATACCTAAGACTAGAACTCCTATACCTATGTACCTGTGCAAGAAAGCTTCGTTGCTCATTCAATTTGAATGAAAAAATAGAGTTTTTCGTAAGGACAAATTATTCATGAATCTTTCATAAGGAATTTTCACTAATTTATCTAAGAGAATTTATAGATCACGTATAGATTCATAAACGACATTCGAACTGTTCGTTGGTAAAACAAAAAGTTGAGAATAATGTACATTGTTTTTAAAATTTCTTTTCTAATATAAATTCAAATAAATATCGTAGAATGCATAAATACAGATGTAGCTTTCATCCAACGGTATATAAAATTAATAAGAATGAATAGCCAAAGAATAATCGTCAGTAATGTTACAATTTTTATGTGACTGGTGAAGTTAATCGATTCGTGCAGTGAACGGCTCATTTTGCGCGTGCCTTACCTTGGTTTCGATGCTTTTGAGCGTCCACCGAGGTAGCTCACTGGAACAAGTAGAAGGAAACTGGCTATGTCGTATCCACCCGCTATTAGACCGGTCTGCGACGACCTCAAACCGAATCTCCTCTCTATCGTGGTGATAACGACGTTTACGAAACCGTTCACTACCATTCCTGGAAGAATCATTACTCGTTACAAGTCGCTATATGTTTCCATTTGTCTTCTACTGCTCGAATAAAATTTTTTCATCCCTGCATTCGATAGTTATCTTGCTTTTTAAACGAACAGTTTAGAAAAACGTTTGATCGATAACAGAGCTCGAATTTCCCAAATAATATCTCGTCTTCGGATGCAAACATGGTCGATTCAGAATAATCCAAAGGCAGCCGCCTGTGTTCGCCAAAGCAAATCCGCGTACTGCGTGTAAATGAATCAGAAGGGTAAACTAATTCAATTACGGCTCCTCTCCTGCGAGCAGTGTCTGCTCACCCTCGAAGGAATCGTAGGGGAGAACGTAAATCTATTAAACACTTCTTTCTCACGAATGTATATATGCATATATGCACACGCTAATCGCTTCTGAATCGAACGACAACGTCCGTCCCGTTCGTCGGCGCAACAAACAACCGTCAACGCCAGAAAGAAATGATCTAACAATCAAAATATTAATAAAGAATCAACCATTTCAAAATGACGTAACTTCACTTTTTTCAAAATATTAGCTTGTCCCATAAGTTCGTGCTGAAGACTGTGTCGAAATTTAATAAAAAAAAAACCACAGAAATTTTCTAGAAACGGTATAATGACTATGTGAGAGAGGCGAGAAACTATTGTGAAATAACACAGATTATCTTTTCTTGTGACACTTAAGAGTATGTTTCACATATTAATTTGAGAAATAGAAGTATAAATGGCACGAACTTTTAGGACGACCTAATACTATACTTTAGTTACTATACTTTAATAATCAAGAAGGTTGTTTTCATTTAAAAATGACGTAAGTAAAATCGTCTGACTCTTGGACTAGTACACACGTCTCTCGACTATAATCTAGCCATGAGCATACCGCGTTACCCTCCGATACAATCAAACATGATTCTTCTATAAACGATGAAATTCCAGAAGAACCATCATCTCTCCCCAGCAGGCCAGTTAACCAATTCCCATCGAATCGACGCGTTCGCAGCGACAGAAGGAGACTGTTAAATCTCGCTGTATCCGGTGGCTGTCTACGCGGTAAATTAACCACCTTCGTTTCCCATTGTACTGCTAATAGGAGAATTTTAATTAAAGCCGTGGACCGCTGTGCTCGTCGCGGACAATTCGTTTCTCCAGCTGCCGGGGTGGCCAGCCCTGCCTTTGCTTTCCACACGAGCATCTCCGCGACACGCACGCACTCGTATATTATCGGCCACCGTACGCGTACTTACGCGGAGCCAACTTATTCTCAACTTGTACAGACGATTGCCAGCTCCATTGTCCGGCAATTTGTTCACTCCCATTGGCTGCGGAGAAGGCACGGACCTCCGCAGGACCATTTCTTTTGTTGTTCCCCGGCGTTACAGAACGGGGAACGAACTTGCTCGAGCTACGTGTTCCCTACGTCCCTTTTCTTCTGGGGTACAACTCGCGAGCGTTCCTCCCTTGAAGAAGTCCCTGCGCGCTGGGACCTCGTCGATCGGTTTCCATTTGTGATTCTTTTTTGAAATATTATATTTAGACTGCGGATATTTATGCAAATTAATATTTTCTCAGATACAGAAATTGAAATTTGAAGGAAAGTATGCTTCGTCTACTAAACGGTATAGAATGTATTGGATTGTCTGGAAAGTCCATGTCGATTTTTGGTAGGTGGTACAGGTCTGAATATATCGGAATGATTGAGAACAAGTAACATGTACACGTCTCTTAAAAGGCGGAAAGGTTGTGGAATAAAATGGTACCTATGCAATTCAATAAATGTATTTTAAAATTGAAATGTACCTTTGAATTGTTCTTAAAAATTGGCATAAACTTTCTGGGCAACTTAATATATTATAGTTTACATTTTTGTCAACTTCTCATAGATTTCCCCATATTTCCTTTTGATATAAATGCATACACATCCTAATGATTACTATACATGCGATATAATTAGTAATAATAAAGTAGTAAAAAATGGAAGTAGGTCAAATGTCTTTTTAAGCTTTTAAGCGGCAGCGAAGCCCTACCAGATGCAAGAAGATTCAATTCGATTGGTCACATCGTTTCGGAATAGGAAGCGATACAAAATTTTTCAGTTTTTTCCAAAAAAACGGGTAAAAAGTGAAAAATTCCAAAATTTTTGGATAATGGTACCACCTCCGAGACATGCTCTACAAGATGCAAGAGGTTTCATCCCGATTGGTCAAGCCGTGTGGGCGTAATCGAGTAACATACATAAAGAAAAAAAATATACATGTCGAATTGAGCAACCTCCTTCTTTTCGAAGTCTGTTAAAAATGTGAGATGTTCACCTGTAAGTCTGTTACTATCACAAATTCTATTGTCACTATCTCTATAAAGGAGATGTATCGAGAGATACATACACAGATGTGTTGTCTTCGAATGACATGAACCAGATATTTATCTATATAGAAAAGAGGTCAATTGTTGCTATCGAAAGCTAGTTTCATCATCGATAATGTCCCACGATCTTACTTCTAATAATCAGCACCAATTCTGAACACAGACGTTCGATCGATCAAGAGGAAGATTTCTGAAGAACGAAGAGAACCGATCACTTCTCTTGTTCTCTTCTCTCGTTAAGGGATAAACAAACATGCTTAAACTATAAGCACCCGTTCCCCTCTATTCTTTCTTCCATCCCCTGTTGCACCCTTTCGACCTTCGTGCCTGCGCCCTTCGTCGATCGGTTTCCTTTCGACGTCCGTTACCCTCCAACGTGCATCAACCTCCTGCTACTGGCTCCGGAAAACTCGATTTCCGGTTATCGTCGGTCACCCCGTCCCTCCCTCTGTCACTCACCCTTTACCCACCCTCCCCTGCGCGCCCCATCTGAAAGCTTCGAAATTGCATTTGAACGCGCGGCTATTAGTAACGCCAAACGGCGATATCGAGTCGATTATGGCGGAAAGTCAACGTTGGATTCATTCTGGACGCGGGCGTGAACGTTGTTTACATTGCTGACGGGCTGCGTTACGAGATCCGTGATCGACGTGTTCGCGATCCGGCATTTAGGAAGCCGGCAGGGAGGCGCGACGGACGGGTTTCATCAAAGTTCGATTAAAATTTGGATTAACTGACGGGGACGATTGCGTTGCGATACTGTATAACAGGTCACGTTCATGTCATCACACTCTATGTCTTTTAAAGAAATTAAAGAAACATAAAATTTCCGCATTCTTTCCGCATTCTTTTAAAGAAACATAAAGGGTACGAATCCGACTGTGTTCTGTGATTTATAAATTTCTTCCCTGATTTTTTTGAAAAATGTTATGGAGTAAACGAGCAACGTTTAATCGTACCTTGAATTGCACCTGTCCAGCATAGCCAGAAGAGTGCCCACTTCGCCGTTCGAAATCGTTGAAGGTACATGGGCCTGAACCAAAACCAGCCGCACTTCAGGTTATCCGTCGTCCTGTCAGATTCCTTTGGCACTTCCGTCTTTATTTCCGGTTTCCTCGGTCCGTCCCCGAACTGTTCCGGAAAACTAGACAGGGTTTCGTGCATGTCCGGCACCCCCGACTGTAAATCACACTATTCAGATGATACTGTCCATATCGAATTACGTAAATTAACCGAGGGTCGTTACAGTAATAACTAGACTGGGGCGTTCATCAATTCGTGGCATCTGTTGATAGGAAAAACGCTTTCTAAGCGTGGCATTCGAATTGCAAATATACAGAGTGTAGATAAACTATCGACTTTATTCACGATAAACTTCTGAACTCCCCGCTTAGGTTGATAGTATGTGTCACGAGATGAAGGTCTCAACGGGAAGTCATAAATCTAACAAAGAACTCGAAGTGTCGAGAAGATCGTCAAATGCCACCTACGAACAAACATCGGCATTTGCCATATTTTATTCCTAATGCAACGATTCCATCCTGCCGAGAATATTCTCAGTGCTCCGTTAAAATTAATTATCTCAAGCTAAAACCGATACAGGCCATTCGTAACCCATTACTTACGGCCCGACACAGGAGCTACAAAATTTAACCGCGGTCACGTAAATCTATTTTCATTCGAATTCGTATCGATCGACCAACATCCGCCAACTTTTCGTCCGAAAATAATCCTCCACTTACGTTGAATGCAAGTTTGTCCCTCATCTTTCCTTCGTGGACCAAGAAAACCCCAGGAAGCAGCGCAGATAGTTCCCCTGACTTTTCGCGCTATCGCCGGAAGATCAATGGCGTCATCCTCGACACTGTCCTCCCAATCAGCGGCTCGTGGTTGGCTCGCCTTACTCCCGGTTTAATTGGCGAAGGAGCTCCGCGAATTTCCGAGAGCCTCCACGGATAGTTTCGACGATGATCGCGGATCCCTCGAGCGTGTCGCGATTCAGAGGATCCGTTTTCATCGCGAGGCGAAAGCCGCGTCGCGCCACGGGCGGAACTTCCGGCACGCGGTTACGCTCGGTCGTCCTCGAGTGTCTAGAGACGGAAGAGCAGCCAGGTTTTGATCCCGCGGAATGACGACTCTCTGGGAGGCTTTCAGCCTGGATAACGAATATTATTGTCCTCTGGTGAGCGAAGCGATCTTGACTAGATCAAAGATCACGTCGGGTCGTTGGCCGTGGAACGATCTTTCGAGATTTTGGGCAGGTGGAATGGAAGCTTTCGGAGTTAATTTTGCGTGATTGTTGATCCTTTGCATTCCTAAGGCCACTTGTACTGCCCAAACACTTGAAGCCGTTATACTCCTACGGCCAGTGTCACTGCACACAATTTATCATCAAGTTTTGATAAGCGATCGTTCACTAGTGACATGAGACTAAAGACTGTATGGTTTATTCAGATCGTAGTGACAGTGGTAGAAAGAGAACGACTTTTTATTGCGACACATGTGAACCTAAACCAGGTTTACATGTTGGCGACTGCTTTGAGCTATATCACACGAAACAAGTTAAATACTTTAATCAAATTAAAATGTTATAGTAACTTTTGTTTTGGATATCTAAATTCGATTAGTTATAAGATCAATATTCTTAAGCAATAGCGTGTAAGCAAACTTCGTATAAATAATCAATATTTTCCATTAAACTATTATCATTTGTGTATGATTATGCTTGGTTAACAAAAATGTGAAATTCTAAAGAAACTGCAAAGAGTTTTTTGTGTTCATTCCATGACTCGGGAATCTAAGAAAATTGGTATTGAAGTTGACTACCTGCATATAGTCAAATTGCTTGGAATGCAGAGGGTTAATTATTATCGAAGATTGTATTTTGAGCTTGGTTTCTGGGTCGTGGAGGTCCTCCTCGAACAGATTTTTCGACAACTTCTGATTCGTTAGAACACCTGTTCCTTGACGACTCTTTACTAAAGAGTCTTTAGGATGGTTTTACATGGATGAGAATTACCATCGATGCTTTTGCGAAAGTATTTCCTGACAAGTTAGCAATCTAAATGCTTCAACGTATACTGATTTCACTCGATTGCAATTTCCCTCCTGTTTTGAGACATGTCTCGTCCCGTGGCAGTGTTCGGTCCCCGCGTGATTCCCGTCGAACACGCGTCGCGACGTAGGATGCTCTTCGCTGTGTCGACGCGCATCGTATAAATCCTTCGAGCGAGGTATCGTTTTCCGAGCCAACAGCTTGCAGCCACCCAACTTCAACCTCGTATGAAATATTCAACGCGACGCGGGATTTACAATATCACGGGAATTCATAATTCCCGCACACGCTACGCCCCCGCTGGATCGCTTCTATGCTCCCTGATCGATCCCCATCACAATCTAATCCAATGATTCTTAACCAATTAAGAACGGCTACACTGTATCGTCAATGTTTGTTATCTTCCTTGTTCGCGGTTCGGAGAATTTACAGGCAGGCGTGTTTGATTTCGTCGACAGGTTCAATTTATTTCATTGATATGATTGGACTGTGGATTTCATGCATTCGTGGCGGGTATACTAATGTGGAGAATATGCACTAATTATACACGATGTATGTAGGACGTATTCTATTAATTAATTTAGTAATATTTATATTTCGTCTTGCACAATGTGTATATAGCTTCTGGTTAGGTTTAGTTCATATTTCTCACGTGTTCTCGTATTATAAATGCAGAAAATCCGCAGTTTAGATAGGATCATCAACGGTTTCATAGAAGTATGTTTTCTATTTTTGTTTTTTATAGACTATACCTTCTGAATTAAAAGTGATCAATTTTTTATTATTCGATTTTATATCGAGAGTAATGAGTGTCAAAAACTGCGTCGATGATTGAGACACTCACCTTACAAAGATCTATAATAAGACTCGTGTTGCGAGCTTCAAAAGGTTAAGAACCATTGGCCTAATGGCAACACTTCCAAACTGCTCCCAACTACGGGGTTCCAATCTCTGTGCGATCAAACTTCTCCAACCAGGGAAAAGATTCTAAAAAGAACCTGTGGATCACTCGACTTTCTGACTATAACACTCCTCGAACACGACGACCGAGCGTCTCTATATCCTGATTCATTTTACAAGCTACTTCATGATGTTTAGGACGCAAAATTCCAGCAAAAGATAGGAACAAATCACAGCACTCGAACTTCCACTTGCGATGAGCCACAAATGTTTCTTTTTCAATTGAATTCACAGAAGGTTTCACAGAGGTCTCGTGTCGATCGGGGATCGAAAGGATCTGGAGCACGAGATCCAGCTCGCAGCATCGGCGCGCACCGATTACCGCCGCGTGTCACACGCGACTGAGGACCGCGAGCTCGTGCTCTCGGACATTTCCCCGCGAGTTGAAACGCCGTACATGCTACTACCGCCGCTGGTTTGCTACGACAGACATTCTTCGTCCTTCTCCTTCCTTTGCCAGCAGACTCTCCCACCTCTCTTCACCATCTCTCTCTCACGAAGACTTCTGCCTCTGTTACTTCTCGTCCCCTTTCCTCCTTCCTTTGCATCCCCCTTCCACGTCTCCTCCTCCCCTCTCTCTCTCTCTCACTCTGTTCTCAGTCTACCTTTTCCACCCTCTTTGGCAACCCCCAGCCAGCGGCGCACCGTAAACCGCCCTTACTAGCTGTTGCTTCGGGAATCGAAAAAACGGCTCGGTGGTCGTCGATCTGATAAGACTCATTAATTCCCGTTAATCGCGCAGATGCGATTAAACGCCTCCACCAGGGTGTTCTGTGGAAACTGAGGACACCGAAGGCGGTTCCGTGACTCGGTTTAATCGCAGCTGTTACAGCTGCTAAAGGCTCGCAGACAAAATGTCGATTATTTATTTACGAGCGGCTCCGTGACCGAAAAATTAATTAACGTAGAGTTATTCTGGTATATGATTGTGTAAATTTAGTGTAGAATATTCATTTGACACTTGGTTCGCGGAGGTTTGAAGTACTTCAATGCTTTTTTTTTTATTTGACTTTTACTTCCTGAGAACTTTTGGACCACGTTCGTATCTGTCGTCGAAGTAATTTGGATGTATGTTTTTCTCTTTGTATTGGCAAAAGAAAGGATAAGTGACTGGCGCGAAATGTAAACCCTCTACGGGCCGAATTTCTTTTCTGGAAGCAACTTGCAAGACATTTACTTTGATGTTTCAGGGTAATGATTTTTGCCAATGGTCATCAATAATGTTATTCGTCACCAGAGATATCACACATATAATTAAGATGTATATGTCGTCTTGTAAAAGGACTAAAATTGTTTGATAAAATGGTGAATATTAGAGCGTGACCTGAAAATTACAGGGGCTTATAAAGGGTTAATAATTTCTGTAACTTTCACGTTTTTAATTCCTTGAAAATTGTTATTAACTGTGTCGAAGTAGTAAAGAATCCCCGGCTCGACCAGTGATCCATCACTCTCGGTTATCGTTTAAGCAATGGCGTCCACTTTCCTGGAATATCGAAAGCTTACAGTTTCAAGTAACTTTTTCTCCCAGTTTGTATCGAGAAATTCTTGGCAAACTTCGAAAGTCCATTATTTAATTTAACTAAGCAATTAAGAGTTTCAGTTCTCGAAGAGTCTTGTTTCGAAAACTCCCCCTCCCCCCCGCTCGTTAATAAGTTGAAAAATAAGTAATACTAAATAATGACGAATATTAAAATTCTTTTTGAAAATTCTACTTCTATTCGAGGTTCAACGTTTTTTCCAGTTCTTTTAGAAGTGAACTATGCGCACATGTATCACATTTTAAACTAATTTCCGCTGTGAATTTAAATCGACTACAAATCGTGTCGTATATTTTTGTCCAACGAACTACGACGCGAAGCTCGTCGCTTCATTGAATAGAAAATTCGACTTACTAAAATAGACTGCATTGTTCAACGTACCTAAAATAACCTCGAGTAGCACGTACTCAAATGACTCCGTCAATTAATAATGCCTACAATACTTGAGCTGAATTTGAAACCAATACTCATTATGTGAATATCAATATAAACAGCAACGATAGAAATAGTGATTACATCAATTACTTGAAAAAATTACTAATTTATTTATCAAATATCAAAAAAATCGTAACACGTTTCTGAATGGGGAAAATACGATACTTTTCTTAAAGTAGTAGTGCTTCGATCGTTTACAAAAACAGACAGTGGCACGTCCACTGTTTCCAGGTGTAAAGTAAATTGCCTTCCTCGACGAACATGGTCTTTGACCGCGGCGGAACAAGCTATCGCAAACCGAACTAAAGAGATAATGTGCAACTCCCATTCCCAGCGAGCAACGGAAGAACCGATACAGACTCGAAGCTATTTTCCAGCTTCGCCGTGTAACGAGTTTCTTAATGTCTCGTATCGAGAAATGCATTTGTCTTCCGGCGTTCCATTAACGAGCATCGTTGCTTGCTCGAACACCGCCAGTATCCGTACGCGTCGTTTAAAAGCGTGTACGAAGCTGAATAAGCGAAAAGCGAAACACACAGGAAACCGTGCAAAGGCTGGTTCAAGCATGGCCAAAATTTTCATTAAATAGAAATATTCGCAATTTGTCTTCGTGAAAGAGATTTTCAGAGTATTCAGGTCGTGTTCTAATTTTGTAGATAAGCAAAAGGTAATCTTTTTGTAGTTAGAAAGAAGGTATTATTTATCTCATGTGTCGATTGTTTGGTATATAGAGTCACCTTAAATTTAAACCTGTCTTCTTTTGAAGGAAATAATTAAATATGAGTAAAATAGTGCAAGCCATAATTCTTTTTCTATTTTTGCGAAGATCGTCGGATGTTGCGAGTCAGCCTTATCGTTGTTAGAAGCGAGATGCGCGAAAAACATCACGGGAAATGGTGTAGCGAATGAAATATTTCAATACGAGGTAGGTCAGGCCTGGTATCAACCGTGGAGGACGTGTTTCGAATTTATGGCGGTAATAACCTAAGTATGCGGACTCGAAAGGTTCTGAATAAATCATCCTGATAACATTGGCGGTTAGGAGGACCCGCGGAGAAGCTCAATGACGCAACGGGACCAACAGATCGATAGCGAATTCTGAATCTAATGAAGCGTACATTACAAAGAAACTGAAAGGCATTCTACAAAATCCTGGCAAAGCAGTATTCTTCCCTGCAAAAAATAATCAATGCAGAGCAACCGAAGGGAAATCTCAGAATTCAATCTGAATAACGAAACACCTCTGAAACAGAAAAAAATAGCAAGACGCAATCGATTAAAAGTCAACGAAACGACGTTACAAGTTCTATTCCTCTGCGCATTTGGGCCACGTCTTTGCTCCACATTCAATTCGACGCGGCGAGAATCGATAATTCGTATCATCGAGACATTTATTTGCAGATCTCGCCGTTGTTAATGTTTGAGAATTTAGGGGGGGGGGATGAAGGGGGAAGAGGGTGTGATTGCATGGGAAAATGGTTGGCGTCGAAACAGCTCGCTGGGAGGTCTCTGTGGTATAATTACAGGTTAAGAGGGGCATTTATCGGAGAAAAGGTGCGGTACATTTGGAATTCCTTCAAGTGCAACGTGCTTGTACTGCGACGATAACGGGTCCCAGCCAGCGTAATTAAAGTCTTCCTATCTTTAGGGCCACTTCCTCTGGCAGATACACCGAGTCGTTTATACAGCAACGTTTTCTCAAATATCCACTTCCCGAGTTGACGCCCACGCGGCTCTTGTCGCGTTTTTAGAGTAAGATCCCGTCTGGAGATAAAGCAGAGGTTCTAGGGTCAATGAATATACATTCAAGAAGTTATCTCGTGCATTATGGATGGATTTTTTTTGTTCATCTTTTATTAAAATGTTATTTTTCACCCCCTACAGCTTTCGTTCGTCTATGAGAGCTGTGTTAAGGAAGGGACGAATACTGCTGGAAAAATATTTAACAAACGAAGAAAGTAGGCCAGAAAAGTGAATAAAGAAGTTGCTATACTAGAAGAGATTAGATCGTTTAAGATCGATTTACGGGATTTGTTACTTGTTAAGAAATTTAGGTCTACTACAATCGATAAAGTTCCAGCATCGTCTTTTCGGTTCTCCTTTATTACTCGAAGTTACACAGTCCTAAACATACACTCCATCCCATCTAATTTCTAAAATACCTGCGATCGAGCATCCCAACGACGATGAAACAAATACACGTTATATGAACCAACGACGCATCGTCGTTTTAAACGCTTTAAACAAGTCTTGCACAATTTTATATTAAAGAAGGTAAATATTTCCCTCGTAAACTTTCCCTCCCTTTCGTTTAGCTATTATTGTATAATGCATTTATGAATGTTTTTTTTTTATGTGTGCAAATGATGACGCGTTCGTCAATGTTAATTTTTGCATCCCCTTTGCCGGATTTCCGAGTACGCACAGAGCAGTCGAAATAAAATTAGAAGCCCTTCGCGAAACGTATTTTGCGACAGGGCTCCCGTCGAGGGATGAAGCAAACAGAGGCCAGTTCGCTGAAGGCGTCCACGAGGGGCAAATTAAATGTCGCGTTCATTAAACGGACATTCAGGAATGATTTGTTCGACGAGTGTCCCGAAGCTTCAGGGACAGAATCGACAACAAGAAGGAGAAATAAAGAAAATTAAAAAAATAGTACAGTACACGGGGACCATCGACGCGTATACGTTCGATACACAATGGAAGGTGTCCCGTGATGACAACCAGAATGTAAAGGCAACATTTAGAAATTTCGTTTGTAAATTCAAATTGTTTAAATTTATACTCTGATCGCTGATATTTCAATTAAATTGCATTCGAAGAGGTCTGTCGTTCCTCATGAAAACCAAGAAAGCAAAAGTGTATTTCATTGATAGTTCCCTAGTTAAAAATTCATCCGCAAGGACAGTTTATAGTTAGGAATTATTAGAAAAACTAATGAAAATGAAAAAAAAACGCAATATACAGGATGCATCGACGCGTACACGCGCGTCGCACAATGGACGTCGCCTGGAGTTCGTTTGCCCAACGCAAACGTGGATCATGCGCTTGAAAAGCGAAGAGGGATAAATACCCTTTCGGGACAGACCAACCAGGCACACGTTTCGTCGGCCACGCGACCGCCTCGACATAAATTTCGTGGATTTAATAAAGATCCATGGCTTCCGCTTTTGGGGGTCCGTCAGCTGGCCATGGCTACTTCGCCGCCAGACAGATTTTTGCGTAGCCAGCCACGGGCGTCGATGTCAGGCTATGGATCAGTTGCATAATTAAATGTTCTCCTCATTTTTTTGTTTGTTTTACCACGCTGTACATTCCAATAAGTATTTCGCGTGAATTTCATTTGGTACACGATATCAAAAGGGTGGAGTCTGTGGACTAAAAAATTGCAGTTCCTTTATAATTTATTTGTAGGAGATGCAAATGAAAATTTGTGTACGCATGGCCCTTTCATGCTAATTCAATGAAATATATTATTGCTTTTATAAATACAAACAGGCTTCATAAAGACTTTATAAACACTGGTTACTTATTAACAGTTCTTCTAAAGACTTTCTAAACACTGTTTGTATTTAGTCGAAGCATGAGTTCAGATTAATCTAGACTAGTTTCCCAGGTGCTCGACATTTTTCTGTTTTATAGACCACTCAAAAACACCACAAACAAGTTAAATTTACTTCCAACAAGTGGGTAGGAAGATAAGAATCACATTGAGTATAGAAATATATAAATCTCCTTGAGTTTAGCGTTGATGTTAGTATTTTTACGTATTAGCAAGCATAAAACGTAAATTCGTCGTGCATTTCGTGAGAAATTCTGCCTGCGAAAGTGTACCGATTAGATTCCCGTCTACGCCTATGGGGAGGGTTAAACAGCGACGCGTGTCACGGCCCTCCATCCGTGGGTGGTCCATCCTGAAATGGAGGATAACATCCTAGAGGAAGTTTTCAATAACTTCCTATTGAATTTATTAACACCTACGAAAGTGTTCCAGCGGCACGAGGCGCTTAGCCTTCCATGCGCGAGAAAGAACAATATTGTTTCAATGATTTCTCATGGAAATCTGCAACGCCACACAACGAACGATAATCCTGCTGCCGAATCGAACGACACGTATCCCAAACAATTTATTTTTCACGAATATTACGCTAGCTCCTATTGCTCTAAATTCCCTACGGAATTCAAACACTCATTTTATAGAAGATAAATTTTGTTTTCTTTGTTTATCTTCTCGAGATCATGATACAATTTATGTTGTACTTCTAACTTCTCGAAAGCTCGAATCTAGCCTTAACGAACGCCATAAAGACGAATTACGGGAGACTTTCATTTCTCGATAAAAAAAAAACGCGATGCAGTACGTTGTTAAAGTTGAAACGAAAGTTTAAGTTTCCTCGCGAACGTTTGGAAAGTTCCACGTGGAACGAGGTCAGTTGTTTTATTTTCGGCATTGACCAAAAAAAGTATATTTAATCGAAACAAAGTGGTTTTCCAATTGTCGATTTCAAATAATTTCAAGAAAATGTCGGTTTTGGAATGTCACTTTCTCTAGGGATTTTATCTCTTCGCTCAGAAATAGAAATTTATTATGATATTTACATATTCATTGCCTTCTTCCGTTTTACAATTCTCTCGTTGTACATATATGTTGAGATATAGTATGGAGACAGAGTAAGGTGGTTTTATATTTATCTAAGTGCTTCGAGAATTATCACTGACCTCGAGAATGTTAGTTACAGGCAATTCCGATAAAATAAATGAGCTTTATTCGTAATAATTTTCATTAAAACGGCACACTTCTCTTCTTTTGTTAACTTCATTGTTGGTTAAAGAGAATATTTTAAAATTTTTACATAGTATCATCAGTACATTAATCTATTCCCTTTTAAATAAAATAGTGTCTATATTTACTTTCAGTTAAAATAAAACTGATACGAAGACTATGTACTTATTTAATAAAATCTGAAATACTTCAATTTTATGATAACTCCACTCACAGAGTTGCCCTAAATTAAATTGTCTTTTTACTATATAAGCTATTTTGATATAGAACTAAATAACATCAATTTGAAGGTAAAATATTAAAGCAAACAAATCAGGTTACGATTCATGAATTTCGATAACATTGTAAAAATAGGTACTTACTAGGTCTCGATCGTGTCAAAACAAAATTTTACTCTCACAAGAAAATGCCCGCAAATATTGACGTGGCAATCAACGTGTTAATTCCTTAATTCGAGTAATTATGAACCACGCGAGCCGTCAGTGTGTAAAAATTATCTCGTAAATCGAGGAATCAGTGTACAAGGTTGGAAACGGAGTCTCTGGCCTATTCGTTTGCGTCTCACGTTCGTTTCGCGGTTGATGCCGGTCACGGTCCTAATCACGCGAACACGGTACCTTCGGGACCGGCATGATTCCTTCTCCGCGGTCGAAATAGATGAGACCTGGGGAGACGGTGGCTCGCAGCAGCTCGCGCAAACTGTTTCACGCGACGATCGTCGAGTGCAAAGCGCGCCGGGGATTCTTACAGCAGCGTTGTAATGGAATACATTTTTGCACTTCTCCGCGGAGCGTTCCTCTCTTCTCCAGCGCTCGTTTCAGCCGCCTTTCGGTCGCACTCAGCGACTCGCTCGGTTCGAAATGAAAACGAGCCTCAAAAGACCTTTGTACGCGCCACCGTCACGTTCGATATTCGTGCGTTCTTTTATGCCGTCACGTTTTTTCGTTTCCGCGAGGACTTTACCACCGCGGAAAAGAGAAACGTGTGACGTTTGTCTAAATTTCCTTTTCGCCTCCTTTTTGATGGTCCCTTTTCAAGGATTGTCGCGGACCTGCCAACGGTAGACGGCTGGCCACAGGCTGGGTTAAGTCAAAGGGTAGAAAATATTCTAAAATGGAATTAATAAGTCCTAAGAGATTTGATAAATTCTAAGGCTCTGTAACGCTATGGTAAAAGATTCAAAGAGAAAGAATTTCACTTAATAAGTAAGATCAGAGGGTAGAAAATATTCCCAAAATTAAGTAACAGGTGTTTAGAAAACTATAAATCACGAGAAACAAAAGATTTCAAGAGGAAAAACTCCACTTGCGAATGTTGTCGTTCCGACGGAGATTAGGAATCTGATCGTGTAAATTTAATATTTGCGTTGGATCAAGTTTCCGTGAAACGCAACTCCTAATTAATCACGCACGCTTATTCATAGTCACTCGGGGTTTAAGGTACCCGCACGGCAAGGTCCATAGTTCATAGGGCGTCATAGTACCTTAAGACAGTCTTAAAGTGTAGCCCTAAATCGTGAACAAGACCGACGCTCGCAACCCCAATTAATCTCTGTACAACCGCTGGGATCTACTGATAATCTTGCACAATCTGCTGGATATTCTTATGGTATCCTTATGGCTGTATATATTTTCAAAGCCACGAGAACCTACGAAGATAACTGACAAGGGGACCTAAGATTAAATAAATATCACTAAATTGTAATTGTGACTTATGTCACCTTCGAAATAAACGACTCATATGTATTTCAATTCCGAACATTCGCTCCCAGTGGAAACAGACCAATAGATACAACAGTTTTTGTTTACCGCAACAAAGCAGTCCACGAGAACGACGGAACTTATTTGCTCGCGATCGCTAATTGCAGTTTGAATTTCGCGACCACATAATTCGCATAATGTGTGCGTTGTCCCCATTGTCGTTCGACGGCAAATTGGCGTTCAGCGACCGATAAACCCATCGACGGGACAGCGGGTTCGCGAGAAAGTTCCTCTGCAACTTTTCTCGATCGCACGAGTGGACCCGAGGACTCGTAACCGGTGCATTCCTAACGACTCCATTCAGAAGTAACTCGATTTACGGCTGGCATAAAGTGAATACGTCAAACAGCTTGTTAATCTAGATTAAACGGCGCCCGACCGTGAAGCGGCGTTTCTCGCAAAACCTGCTGCCAATTATTTAGTCGGCCGTTTCCCTTGAATTCTCGTTCGCGACTCTGTTCCAACCCCTTCGGGGCTCTGTTTCCTTCCGTCCACCGGCCGTTCCATCGACCACCGCGATATCGACGAGATGACGTTGTTAGAAATAAGTAGAAGTTGAAATCGAGGAATTATTGAGATTTTCTTACGTAAATAATATAAGGCAAATTAATTAGGTAGTGGTCGTAATGTCATGCTGGACTGCAAACAAACCATTGTTTATTACGTTGGCCGGCAAGCTAGAAATCGTGAAAATTTCTCCATTCGTCTCGAGACTATTATAGATTAAATAATTTAACTAGTTATTTATCCTAGCGTTTAATTTTTTAACATCGCCAGATTCACGATGTGTTAAAGAAAATAAATGTGGATAAGATTCCTGCATTCTGATTAGGTTGTAACAACAAATAATGTGACAAATCTTCAATTTTATAGTTTTCAATCATTTTCAAACAAGATTTTAGCCTCATAAAAATAGTTTAAAAAATGTGACAATGTATTAAAGTGCATTCAAACTTGCCTCCGAATTTTTCACGACTGCCCGCTAGATCACTATCTGAAGCTCTCCACGGACAGTATACATCTATGTAACTAAAAATTGAAATAAAATTTTACTCTAATTTGCAATCCCTCTCGTCTCCAGCACTTTCGAGCCTGTTTTCCATCCATTGTCGTTTCATCGACGAGTACAGCCACCGAAGGCTCACCCTGTCCCTCCCTCCCTCGTCTCTTTTCTCGCCCTCTGTTCGTCTCTTTCTCTGAAAGAGCGCAACAGTTCGCTTCCTACTTGTCGTTGCTCCTTTCAAAGGTAAAATTCGACGGGTAAAAAAATGCATCCCTGAACAGTCCGTCCGATTGATTGGGATTTTGCGGTCGATCGTGATTAATGAGCGCCAACGTGGCTCGCTCTTCCCTTTCGTTTCTCGTATTTCTTTTTTTCATCTGTCCTTTTTGTATTTTATTTCCCTCTCTACCCACCACAGTTCCCGTCCTTTGTGCCAATGGAATTCGACAGCGGCCGCTTGTACTCGGGGGTAAACTCGAGTGTCGTCCTATTCCACGCGTTTGTCCTGAAATTCGAAGTTTTGGTTTCACAGGCTGATCCCATTTCGGAATTGATATCGATAGAAAATGAAGCCGGTCTAGCTGGGAATTCGGTGGGCTTCCTCGAATGGAACGGAGACTGAAAGCGGCGTTTGGTTTGACGTTGTTTGGGTGAATTCAGAAACGAACGTTTGGTTGAAACTGGTAGAAATGGGGGATGCTGCGTGAAATTAGGAAGGGTTCTGATTCGACTCGAAAATCAATTTTTAAGAAATTTTGTTTTCAAAAGCTTTAGAGTATCTAAATCCTGTAGTGTAAGCTACGTGTAATTAAAACTGACATTTCAATATTGATTAAAAAGAAATTTCCAATGAAAAAAAATATAAATAAGTAACTTAACCGTCACTTAATATTACACAATTGACTCAGTTTTAATTGCCCCTTTAATTTCCACAAAAGAAATTCCTGAAAACCGTCTACTTTTCATTCACTCAAAACCAGAGTCACACCTTCAAGGATTTCCTTCGAACAAGCCTCTTCAGCATCGACAAAATTTTCAATAAATTCTTTCTTTGAAATTTCAACTACCTCCGAAACAGACCAATCGAGTTCGAGTTAAAAAAAAGAATTTTTCGAGACGCTTCTCACGCAATCGTTGCCAAAGGACTTTTAATTGTTCCCACAGATTTTCGACCGGTACCCATTAATTTCGACAATGCGCGTCCTCCAGCCTGGCGCTCCTCCCCCGCCAGCCTCTCTCCTTTCTAACCATTATTTTTCTCTTCGACATCTTCGTGATGGCGCACCGCTACTCCTCGTAATTGCGGCACAATCGTGGCCCGCGGGCATTAACCGCGCACGACCACCATCGCGGAGAAACGAACAGTTCTACAAAACCGTCTCGTTCGCGGCTGATAGTACCGAAGCCAGCGATAACAATGGCCGACGAAAGGGTTGGAGTGAAAAAAACGACGGAGACGGGACACCGAGACTAAAATATGTGGATCACTCGAAAATCCAATGTCCCATATTCCTAGATCGCTCGGAGGTTCGTGAAAAATTACGTTGGATGAATTCGGGCTTTCCGTCAGTCATCTTCTTCGCTACGGTAGAACGAGCTCGTTCTTCGAGATGGCTATTCGCTAGGTTAATGCTGACGGTTTAATCATCGACTTCTGCTACGTGGAATGGAAGACATGGCTCGGTTCTGGATCGCAAGCGAAGTTTCAGGGAGATCTGACTATGAAAAAAGTAGGGAATTTAGGTGGAATTGTCGAATGAAAAGTTTTCCAGGTGTCCTGGTTTCATATGCTGCATAGTCGCTATAGAAAAAGTCGCTACCTTCTCTCTGTAATTAAACAAGATCGTAACCCTTCCAATTGTCGACGCAACAAGTCCGCAGACCGCATTCCGAAATTGCAATTTGATCGAATCCGTCTGCGTTGACCGCGGCGCCCGCAGCAACGGAAATGAACTATTATCGAGCTGTTTTGCGTTTTACTTCGGAACGATCATGGTTGCTGCGAAAACATTGGAACGAGACAGTCGACCGAAATACAGCTAACTATGTCCATCCATTACAATTATTTCTATATTCACTTATAGAGCTTTCTCTTCTGACTCGAATAAAGTAACAGATTCTAGCAAGTCATTCAAACAATTTTTGTTAAGGAAGTTATTGGAACAAATTACTCCACAAGATTCATGGTATATCTCCCCCCGGAAACTAAATGGCACGCCGAGTTTCAGTTCAATAGCGCGGCTACTTTCTTCAAAGAGAAACACTTGGCAAAATATTGCTCGTTTTTGGATCAAAGACGCGAGGAAACCATCTTTCATGGAGCACAGAAGGCTTTGTAGCTCATCGAAGACGGCGTGAACCGCTTTCGGGGACTTCCCCGAGTTCCCTTTGGACGAAAACCGGGTCCCCATCGTGAACAAAAGAGGGCTCCGCGAGCTCGAAACGAGTTTACGTTGCGCGTACATTGTGCGAGGCATTCCAGTTCAACCCCGAAATACACGTCGCCAAAGAATTCGGCTTGACTTTCATCCTGGGCTACTTTTACCAGGGTGAAAATTTTTTCCGCAAACAGCGACGTCGGTTCTCCTTATCGTTCAACGTTCCCGCGCGTGTGAGTGTGTGTGCTTTCCTCGGCGTGCCTTAGTAATCGAGGGAGCTTGGGGTATTGTGCGCCGCCAAGAAAGGGGTGTTTCTTATTGAAACGTTAAGGTATATGGACCCTATGCATGGGGACTCCACGGGGTGCCCCAGGATTTTTCGATCTGGTTGACACAGGATGTCGATAGCTGAAGCATACTTTAGAATAATATTTATTGAAATTATTATAAGATCGTATAAGGGGATGTGAATTCTCTGTAGGGGAACTGAAGTTAATGAGGCACTCTGCACTATTTCTTATATGTGTATTAAATATTGCACAATTAAGAGGTTATTTCTCATAGCCAAAATACAAGAGCCTTTGTCAAGATTTAAATACATATTCAGGAGATGTTGACGTCTTTTAACAAAATAATTGATTTACTATCTTTTAAACGTGACATTCCTAAAGATTTGCTGTATCTGTATACATTCGTTACTTGTACTTTAAAATCAGAAACCTCAATCGAGGTTCATTTTCCTTGCATTTAACAATCCAAGGCATCAGAATATATTTAAAAAAGTATATATATACATGAAGAATTGAGTAATCTCCTCCTTTTCAAAGTCGGTTAAAAATGCGCAACAGTATTTCCTTAAACGTGAATTTTTCACTCCATTCTTCCTCATTTTCCACGTATCTCTTCGATTCCTTTCTCTTCGAATCCCTTCAGTTTCGAATAGCCCATATTCCGCGGTGAAAATTCTTTTCGAAGTTCATCGCGGCAGCTCTCTCTCGCGTGATTAAGCTAAGAATGATACACCGCAGCTGGCGAGTTTAAAACATCGCTTAGGTGGCTCTACCCTCCGGAACTTTTCGCGGATCTTTTTTTCTCGGAGCTCGAGGTTCATTTTAATCTCGCGACTGATAAGCCAGGAGTTTTGCCAACAAAGCAACGCTGCATCCTTTCATACGCTGGCCCGTGGGAATAAACAACTGCAATATCTTAGACCGTTTTACCAACCCCCGCGCTGTTTGCCTACGCGGAAATTTGCATTCCCGTTTAAATTTACATAAGTACATGTAAGCCGAGGCCACTTCGCGGCCCTGCCACCGTTGCGTCTTTTCCCGAGATTGACACACGTTCTTTATTAATTGATATCTTCAATGAAACGTCAATATGCGAAGTATAACAAACATGTACTGCGGATGTTTCTACATTTTTGGCAAAGTGAAAACTATGGAAAAGTGTATGAGAATATGCGTGAATGCAAAAATATATAAAATATCAACGATAAAGTTACACTGTTTAGTAGATATACGTTCATTTAAATCCCAATTCTCCATCTAAAATAATAATCGTTTAAAACCAACAAATTTATTCATGTAGAATTCACTTTTCCTAGCACGATTAAATTTTCTTTTTCATTTATTTAAACGATTATGATTTAACACTTCCAATCCACATTTTCACCTGCTTAAAGAAGACAACAAAATACACCTTTCAATTCATTTGGGATCAGTTTCTACTTGTGTGTCGGGGTGACCTGATTCTCTTACTGGGAGACAATTAAAGATTGTATCTAAAGAGAGGACTCAGCGGAGAACATCCTTTGCCTGGCACCAACTGTTCCAAACGTTTAAATTACTCCTACGACACTGTCTCGTTTGTTTGAAATTCAATTATCTCAATTTCGACTCCCCGAAGGAGACCAACTTCACTCTTTATACAGCGTAAAGGACCTACTGGCGTCACCGATGAATTCATTCCTATCGAAACGAATAGATTTAGCTTGCAAGCTTTTATATAATAAAAATTTACTTGCCAGAAAGTCATTACGAATTCGTTTTTTATGGTTATATATGGTATTCAACGTTATGGAGGGTCTTTCAGAAGAAGAACAAACTTAATCGATTTATACGGCTGACAGGAAAGTGCACGCAAATAGTTGCCAAACACCCTGTATATTTGTTTATAATTAAAATCAAGGAGGTTTACAGTGCAATATGGCAAGAATGGTATTAATATAAACTTACCGCGCCCTCAGGTGCGACGTACGCCAAATTATCAATTCCAGTCATGATTCACCTGAAAAGTGAAATACTATTTATTATTTTAGAGAAACGTGATCGTGAAACACGTAATGTTTCTATTTACATAAAATTTGAAGCAGCCTGATGCACACAACGCAAGTATTATTTATTACAAAGACTTTATTTGAACTCGTATTATTAAAATTGAAATTATATTCTTCAGTCTTCCACATTTTAATTTCGATTTTAATCGTGATATTTACAAATCCGAAGGTGGCTCCAATCCAAGAGTCGAACCGTTGCAATAAACAATGCTTGTTATAGTTGTGCAACTCCCGTTATCAAATCTGCTCGTGCAGCATTTTTACGCCACGAAAATTTAGCGCATTCTCGAACCGTAAGACAACGGTCGTGAAGTGCGAATGACCGTAATGGGGTTGATAACAATCGAAGTAACAAGGTAATAGATCCTCCGGTTAAATTATTATGCACGACCGCGAGGAATGTCTTTGTGCGAAAAGTCTTTGGCGAGTGGTATTCTTCGAGAGAAAATGAAACTATCGATATCAGTTTTACGACGAATCTTTGGGGAAAAATAAATGGATTTTTATAAAAAAAAATAAAATATAATCAAAGATCAGGAAGACTCATCCGGATTTCAAGAATTTAATAAAAGAGAGAAACGAAACTCGGATATTTTCAATGTTCACTTTCTTAGCTGCACTCAAACTGAACATTTATATTCACAATTGTACGCTATACAACTATAAATTATATAAAAGTGGGTGGTTTAACTTAATAAAAAAGGGAAGTAAAACACGCGTCTTTTAAATTTCCATGGTTTGAAAAAACCATTCTATTGCAAATGATTTCTTTTTTCTAGGATAGTTTTTTTCGGAGTTTACAAGGTTATCGATGTTTTTTTGCGTATAAATGTATAATTTTTTGTATCGCATCGTGTAGCTGATGTAAGCATACGTTGAGATATTTACATTACATGACCTTGAAATGACCTTTGAGTTCAAAAATTAAATGGAAAGGAAAAATTGTTGTCTGTCGAGACTACAGAAGAAGACGTCGTTCGGGAATCCCTAGGAGTAAATAAACATGTTCACTATCGTGAAACCCCATTATGAAATTTGTAATACTTTTTGACGAACCTATTCTTTAAACTGTCATTGCAATAAATGCTCGAAATGGTGCCCCTCCACATCGATACATTTTTTGAAACTTAGAATAAGAGACTCTCTGGCCTTTTCAAATGTTGTGGGATTAATTGCAGCACAAGCTGTTATTATTCTGTCTTTCATGTTCTCTGGCGTTGTTGGTTGTTCACAATAAACAACTTCTTTTAAATGTCCCCATAAGAAATAATCCATAGACGTGAGATCTGGTGAAAGTGGTGGCCACGCTACACGTCCAGTACACGTCCAATCCAAGAATTTTGTATGTAAAATTTACCTTACAAGACGTGTAGAATGGGCCGGACAACCGTCGTGCTGATACCACATTCTTCCACGAATGTCTAATGGTACATCATTTAAAAGCATCTGTAACTCATCATGCAAGAATGTTACATAATTTTGTCCATTTAATGTACCATTTATGAAATAAGGACCAATTATTTGGTTATTCAAGATACCGCACCAGACATTTACGGTCCAAGACCTCTGCCTATTCACTTGTCTTAACCATTGTGGATTTTCCAATGACCAATAATGCATGTTTCTCAAATTTAATTGACCATGATTGGTGAGAGATGCATCGTCGGTAAATAACATTCTCTCAAAAAACGATTCATCGTTTTCATATTGGTGTAAACCCCACTGACAAAAATTCAGGCGATTTTCAATATCATGTCCATGAAGATCCTGATGAAGAGACACATGATACGGATGAAATTTTTGTTCATGAAGTATTCGTATTATGCTTGTTTTGGAAATATTAGTTACCCGTTCCAATTGTCGTGTACTAACATGCGGATTTTCGGCAACTTTTTCCATAATAAATCTCGTATTTAATTGGTTTGTAATATTATGGGTTCGCGTACGCTTCTTCGTATTGACACTACCACTTTCAAAAGAATGCTTGACCACCTTTCCATATGTACTACGCGATGGACAGTTGCGTTCAGGAAATTTCGCTCGGTACAATCGAACAGCTTACCTTAAACACTGATCACTTTTACCATAAATCAGAATCATATCCATTTTCTCTTGCTTTGAATAACTCATCGAGAAGGATAATATCCATAAACTGACGAACCGTTTGAAAATGACCAGATTTCTGCGGTCATTTCAGAAGTCATTCGTAGTGTAAACGGATTAATTTACTCTTACAGATTCCCGAACGACGTCTTCGTCTGTAAAGTCTCGACAGAAAACAATTTTTCGTTTCCATTTAATTTTTGAACTCAAAGGTCATTTCAAGGTCATGTAATGTAAATATCTCAACGTATGCTTACATCAGCTACACGATGCGATACAAAAAATTATACATTTATACGCAAAAAAACATCGATAACCTTGTAAACTCCGAAAAAAAACTACCCTAGAAAAAAGAAATCATTTGGAATCATTTGCAATCAAATAGCATACAAAATATTTTTTGTACCCCCACAATTAGAGGAGATATTTAGATGGTCTTACTTAGGTGGACCACCCTGTATAATATTAAGTATACAAAAGCGAGTGACTGCCCACTTTACACAGTTTCAGATGACTTCTATTTTAATTCACACGTTTAACCACTTTCAACGATCGATGACGATCATCGTGACAATCCTGATCCAGTGGGAAAGATACGAAAAAAATTGGTATTCGATCAGATAGGGACACAAACGTGCCGCGAATCGAACGAGTCCTCGACCAGGACATCTTTAAGTTCGACACGATTTCCCCATTAGCGATCTTGCCATCGTTTTCGCCTGATTGCGTGCACCCGAGTTCCCATCGTCCTTCGAACAGGATCTTTTTAATTTCCTTCAATTTCAATATCGTTTCCACTCCCTCAACCCTCCCCCTCCCCTCCACTACTGGTGACCGTCGGAAGGTTTATTAGTTGTTTTCTTCATTTCATTCGATTGATTGCTAATTAATATTCGTTTGAAAAAGACGTCGTTCATCTGTACAGTGTGGAATACTTGAAATTATATACTTGAAATTTGACCTCTTCAAGGATAGTTGTACATACGTGTACACCTAATTTTTAAATTATTTTAAATATTGTAACATAGGAGTAAACATTAAAATTATTGACTGCCATGACTCAATATCATACTGAATTTTTCTTTAGTTCAACGAAAATAATTCGTCCCTGAATAGATTAAGACACTTAGAATTGTCATTGATTTGTGGTAAGGATATTATGTAAGTAGACTGTGAATGTTTATGCATGTTTATATTTTAATAGACCCAGATAAGTAAAGAATCGGGCCTCAAATGAAACTACATCTATATTACCTTCTAAACAGTGTAACTTTATCGTTGATATTTTATTTAATTTCCAAAATCTTCACTTTCCATAAATGCATAAACATCCACATCCCGTATATAACTTTCCTGTAATCAAGATGTGATAATATCGGAAAATGGTGGAAGACATACGCTATTAAAACGAACCGAAGATGGAACGAGTGGTTTCGAAGACCCTTGATTTTCCATTCAAGTAAATAATAAGCTCGCGGAACAAGGTAATATGCATTATCGAGAAACTCTCGCTTTCTCCCACAATACTATGGCGAAAATACGTTTCCGTGCACGCTTGAGTTATGGCGTAACGATGTGAACATGCGGGAAGGCAATTGTGCGTATCAGAAGACAGTAAACCGGAGGCGTTCCGTTTGCAGACTGCAAGCATGTCATTTTCTTTCTCGAGCTTAATTATATGCTCAACCTGCACGAGCACGTATTTACGAACGCAATGTCTCATTTCCTCGCGGAAAAGTACGAGCTGTTTCTAATTTCGTTTGGCTGATCATTGAAGTTTATATCGTTGAACCAAAGATCACAAAACTATTATAATTAATGACTGCTATGAATACTGACACATATACAGGGTGTCCCAGCCTAAGTGTTACAGAGCTTTAACTCCAAAACTATCGGACGTATGCAAAATTCCAAAATTGCATGGTAAAATGGGGCGCATGTTTCGGCGAGAAGGAATTTTTGTTAACTTTGTTATTTAACGAGATATGATGGTCAAGTTTCGTTTTTCAAATGGAACTATATATATTTTTTTTATATCATGCGATAGTACTTACAAAGTTTGCTAATTTTCAAGGAAAAATCTCGGTTCGACCCCGGGCGGTGCCGTTGATGCAGTAAGCACCATGCGGTTCTTTAATTCGATACGGAGGGTCTCGCTTGGGATTCTAGGTCCAGAATATTGGGATTCTTCCCATTTTCCTTCTTTGGGCAATTTTGCATACGGCCGATAGTTTTGGAGTTAGAGCTCTGTAACACTTAGGCTGGGACACCCTGTACTTGGCTATTTTTCTTGGTTGATTTTCCAGAGAACTGTAGCGTTAAGAATATCTACTACTGATGCTTCTACCCCAAACAAGCAAAAGAGTTGAAGAGAAAGAATAATAATGTTGAGAATAAAATAGAAACGATAGACACGAACGGGTAAAAGTTGTTTTATCTGTCGATATTAAACGAACCCGACCATAAAACTGTATCAGTCCGTCGCTATCCTCCGTTTCGGTCCTTTTATTAACGAGGGAAGGAAGAGCAGCGCGGATTTGTGCTTTATCGCGAGCGAGGAACGCCATTCGATTCGAGGCCGCAGGAGTAGCAGCATGTGCGCCTTGCTGACAGGACACTTTATTTATCACCGTCCGTTGCACCCGTATCCTTGCGTTCTGATTTCTTCTTTTTTTTTTGTGATTGCATGCGTGCAACACCCTCTGTGGAAAATATCGCGCGCCAACCGAGACTGGCGTTGCGTTTAAAATTTGGGAAGGTTCTGATTAATCCTAGATATTCGCCGAGTCAGGAATTATTTATGGCAACTGAAAATTTAGGAAAATGTACGAGGACTTGCATAAATTCAAAAGTATATGGAATATCGTATATGGAATAAAAAGTATATAAATAGAAGATAATAAATATCACGATTAGGGATAGTTTCGTTTAAATTTCATCTCTTTACTTGTATCTGGAGAAATATGATTTTGCATAAACATTCGTCACAATCTATGTAAACAAGTTGCTCTAAATTGTCCTGAAAGAATTTCCTTAGTTTTCTTGAAATAATGAGACAAATAAGAAAAAAGGTCCTTAAAAATTATGTGCACTCCTTGGGTATTTAAAATAAATGAATAGTTTTTGTTCCACTAAGACTATTGTCCTGGTATATTAATTGAGCATTATTTAAATATAATTTGGAATGATAATGGTTCTATTTGCCACGTATAATCGTGAAACTTGGTGTTCAGGCATGTTATAGTTCGTGCGAGGCGAGCACCTGAGACATTTGTTTTAATCTCCCGTAAATCGTGACGTATGGTACATTCGTTTCGACAATTTTTTTCCCTGGCACAGTAAACCAGATTTACTCCCCAAACGACTCCCGTATATTTTCCTGACGTCTCGTGCGCCTGTCGCCCCATGTATTTCATTTAACCCTTTAACAGTGGAATTTCTGTACCAGATCATCGATTTTTAATTGGACGTTGCTCTGACGTAGAAAACAGATCGTATATTCGTTTAAAATCAGACGAAACGTAAGCAATTTTCTTGTCGTATTTGTTAAAAATTCACGTTTGAAAGAAAACCTTGTCTATGCATCGATAATACTCTCGAAAAGGATTAACTTAACGTGGTACAAATTTTAAATCGATTCGTTTGCTTCGATCGAATACACGCAAACAAAAGCAATTTTTATATCTGGACATTAATATTAACATACAAATATACTGTCTTACTTAAATATGGCGTACTTTTTGATTACAATCAGTATTGTGATCGTAAGTAATAGCAAGTTTGATATAAAAGCAAACGTACACATAAAAAAAATTAACCAGTCGCAGTATTCCACGAGAGGTTAATACAAAAGTATACAAATTATTATCAACCCTTGCCATATTTAAAATAGTTTCAAACATGGATGAAAAATAATTTATTTATTTGTAAGATCGAGTGTTCCCAATTTTCAAAGCACATTCTTTTACGCCTTTTACAACTTCATTCTACACTTCGACACTACAATTGATCCCCCCATCCCCTCCTTCAGTTGCTGAAGAATACACAATACTCGACAAGAAAAGAAGCGTACACTTACCCACCTATCTCCACAGACTTCAAAGAATTCCGTCGATCAACGAGGCATCGCGATCCACACAAGTGCCACTTCCAGCTCGATCCACGTGCGTGTCATGTCCGACCACCCCGTCGTAGATGTCGAGAAGGCTCACCCCCTACAACCACGACGGTATTTTCAAGGTGCTCGTTAAGGCGGCAAGCAAATGCGACAGCCGCGGCGATGTTTAATTATATCACGCGACGGCTACCGAGTGAAATTGCACCGTTAATTAATTCGCGTCCTCCATGTTTCTTCTTCTTTACCTTGCCACTAATTAGCGAAGGCGACAGCCACGAAGACATTCGTAATTGGCGGTTAGAGCCATGATCGCGCAAGGTTCGACTTTTAAACCGACCTGCGAGCAACTTTGATAACCCTAATGGCTAGTTGTTGGACAGAGGTATAAGTAGATTTTATTCGTTGGTCGGCAAGATTTATTCTTTGGCTTTTATGTTATTCTTGGGCCACCAAGAATTTATTATTTGGCTTTTACGTTATTTTTGGGCCAGCAAGTTTTATTCTTAGAGTTCTATGTTATACTTGAATCAGCAAGATTTGATCTTTGGTTTGTATATTATTCTTGGGTCAGCAAGATTTAATCTTTGGCTTCTGTATTATTCTTGGGCCCGCAAGATTTATTCTTTGGCTTCTATATTATTCTTGACTCAGCAAGATTTATTTTTTGACTTCTACTATGTTATGCTTGGGCCAGTAAGATTTATTCTTTGGTTTCTATATTATTCTTGGGCCCGCAAGATTTATTTTTTGACTTCTAAATTATATTTAGGTCAGTAAGATTTATTCTTTGGTTTCTACATTATTCTTGAGTCAACAAGATTTATTCTTTGACTTCTATATTATTTTTTACTCAGCAAGATTTATTCTTTGACTTCTGAATTATATTTGGGTCAGTAAGATTTATTCTTTGGTTTCCATATTATTCTTGGGTTAGCAAGATTTATTCTTTGACTTTTATATCATTTTTGACTCGGCAAGATTTATTTTTTGGCTTCTATGTTACACTTCAGTCGACAACATTTATTCTTTGGGTTCTATATTATATTTGGACTAGTATCAGCCTGAAGAACTGGTTGGTTAATTTCTTTAAAAATTTCACGCTTTCGCGACTGTACGATGAGAAGTGATTTCGGCTCGCGCTTTGCTCAACCACGTAAACTCTGTCGAACGTTCTAGAAGCCATAGGATCTAGAAGCACGTGATGGAAGATTCGTTGATATAAAAACTACCAACATTGCCCGGCGACTTGGTACGCGCGAAAATCTTGTGTTGACGAATGGTACCGCCCCTTCGCGCCTCGCGCCACCGAACTGCTCAATTCGTCCACGCGACAATGTTACGCGAGTGCGAAACACAAGACCGCTTCAAGGTATACCTTAGCTTCCAGAACGTTCGAAATGAAGAAATGCCGAAAGAAATGCTTAACTCGATTTCGTGGTATTTATACATCTCTCCTTCAAGCGATGTCTCTAATCGTCGTATCAAATATTTAACAGAAGCGAGTAATATTTGAATTTAGCAATGATACGTTGTGTGCTTATCCTTTACCACGCCGGTTGAATATATATATCGCATATATAACAATTAACGCATAACTTTCGCAAGACCCAACGCGTACATACTATTATATTTACAATGCGAAACATATTAAACATATTGAACGTGGCGTGACGACGTTGATTTCAAGGAGGAAATGTGTATTCTTTCTCATAACGAATTTACCAAACTACCATCAAAGGCTAGGTTTGTGTTCGATTAGAACGAATTCGGGATGGTAAGCCATCACGAACACACTCCTGCCGACGAAATCAAGAAAATTAAAAATTTAAATTGTCGGCACGTAACATGTGCATCAGAAAAGAGCTACTCGTCCCAATTTCTAAAATCATTCTATTTCTTTTAATTCCTTGGAATGCTCGTTTCTCGGATTCATCGCTCGAAGAGGCACTTCTTCGGTCGATCCACGTGCTACTACGTGCCTGATCCATGCAACCGAATACTCGACAGCGAGTTAATAGTCTTCATTTACTGCCAAGAAAGATCTTTTCCCCGTTCGATTGCGTATGACGTAATTGCGTTAGCAAGAAAAGAATGGACAAGGTCAACAGAAACCGGTTTCCGTTACCCAGGTTCTACCAGATTCGTTTGAGACACCGTGTACGTTGGATTTGGGAATTTTGCTTAAAACTCCTAATTACACATTTACTTTGCCGATTGTCCGAGTTATCAAGTTTCAAACATTTGTTTTCAAGTACACGCAACGTTCTCAGGTATATCTTTTCTTATAAAATCGCTCGAGTTGGTATACCGTAATTACCAGACCACCGATTCTTATCACTGTTTTCACATTTCGCGTTCTCACGATGCCATTATAATTACTAAACCGCGGATCTTTACGGAAAATAAAACCTTTGCATACGCACGTACGAAAATTCAACCTAAATAGGAATTTATTTTAATCTATAAATATTATAAATTTTACTTTCAATATTTTTTTTGTATTATTGCATACTACATGCATCGTGTAATTTCTTGCACGTTCAAATTTCCTACAAATGCATACTTTCCGGTCTAATACTTAATATACGAATACTTACTTGTTTATCTATCTACGAAGACAAGATACGCTCGAAATGATTTATTCACTGTACTTTATATACGTTCGTCGACAATGTCATAAAACAATTGTTTACCTCTGATGAACACACTTGAATTTTCACGCAAAAGCAGCTATTTAAAGATGAGGGTCGCTCGACCAATCGATCACGATTCTCTACACTGGCCAGGATCGATGGCACGTTTAATCTTGTCACTTCATTTTCTTCACTTCTTCATCGCTTTCAAATACACGTTAGCGTACTTGAATTGCCAACGAGAGTGGCCAGTAGTGGTCTCCCTTTTATTTTTACTTTGTTCTCTGCTTCAGCGTGGCAGCGGGTTTCGAGGTAGCGCGAACTTGAACTCGAACTCGAAGAAGCACGCGCGTTGGTCGACAGTGTCTTACGGGCTGATGAAAGTCGCCAACTGAGACACTGGGAGCAGAGTTACTCGTATAAGTATATGATCGCAAGCGAACTAGGCTTTCGAGGCTTTCAGTCTGGCGGTTGATTGATCCCTCAGAAATTTGCGCGTCAGGTACGTAAACTCGACCTATGAGCTGGGCGATTCCAGGAATTGGAAAAAAATTGAATGGCACGCAGAGTCTCCATTCAATTTTTTCCTAACAATTTTTGTGTACGAGAAAAACAGCTACTTGTCCCAATTTCTAAAAATCATTCTGTTTCCTTCCATTCCTCTTTGGAATGCTCGTTTCTTGGATTCATCTTCAGTCGATCCACGTGCCTGACCCATGCTAACGAAGACTTATGGGTAGATTGCAGTCTATTACGTCAATTCGTGGGTATTCTTTTGAATTTTATTTTGCTTTTAAATCTATAAGGAATTTTTGTATGGAATATTGTACATATATTTATGTTTATTTTAAGAATATACATATATATACGATACGTGGGTACACAAGGAATAGTTTTTCTTAAACTAGATGAAGGTGATTTAAAGAGGTATGTTAATCTAAAGCGTCGATTTCCAAGTATTCTCTTTGATCTTTTCTTTTTTTTTTCAATTCGTAAGGAATTTATTTATGGGGTACATACATATTGGCAGATGTAGTTTTGAAGAACTGAGAATTTGGAGAAAAACCTAATAAAATAGATTCCCTTAAAGTTCTAGACTAGGGTACATATATGTATACTTTTGCAGATGTAGTTTTGAAGGTCTGAGAATTTAGAGAAGAACCTAACAAAATTTCTTTAAAATTCTAGACTAGAACTATTGTTCTTTATTTCTGTAAATTCTTATGCAAAGTGCTAATTTAAAAGCAGCATACATTCACAACGAAATTAAATTTATCTCGTCGCTGTTTAAAAGTGGGAACACAAGCTAGATTTAGTATCGCGGACTCTTGACGCATTTCCAAGGCACGATCGCGTGCCACGTGCATAGTACAAATTCAAACTATCAAGGGAACTATGCGTGTGTCACATTCTGTTTTTACTTCAGGAAGCTAAATTAACATACTGACAAAATTATTTACATAATCTAGAATTCTTATTCTCGAGATGCCAGGAGTCATGTCTTACCACTGCTTATCGTTTACTCTCGTTATGTCACAAGTACAGCGATATTTAATCAACAGGCGTGATATTGTTTTAATTGCAGTGCTGTAATTCTAGAGTCTTATGCAACGAATTTTAATTAAACGGCAGCGAGTCGAAGCATGCTTCATTATGAAACGCTTACGGTAAGATTTCTCGAAACATTGGGTTACAAATCGATGGTGCTTAATATTAATTACAGAATATTACGTTATTAAGTGTAATGAAAAAAATATAGCATTTTATATATAGTATTCTACGTATTTTAATTGCTATAATAATATTGTCTAGATTAAATTAATGAAATCGACTGCAACATTTCATTTCAACTTGGATAAAAATTTATTAATACTTGACCAGTATCTCTAATTAATCACCATGGCATTTAATATTAATTGCAGAATCTTTTTGGGTATTATGCTTGTAATACGTCGTTTATTCCATAAGAAATACCAGTATACTGAGAATATTACTCTGATTATTACATTTTAAGTATTATCTTGGTTTCGATATTGTTGCTTCATCTATTAATTAGTTAACTATACTTTAAATATTCACGCAATAGATATTCTATCCATATATATTTTAACAAACAGCCGTTAACAATGATTCCATTACTTCACAACGATTACCAAGCGTATAAAAACATATCTACCTCGAATAATTATAAATTTGGTTTATCACAAGCGTTAAATTGACTATTAAAGTTTCCTCTCAACTATGCTTTATGCTGATCCATTATTCATTCGGGCGTCTTTATGCATTATTCAAGCAAGATCCCCGGCCAAATTAATTACGATCGTTTTCAAAACCGATTAAAGTTGATGAATCTCGTCAGCGAGAGTATAGGCGCGGAGAAATTATTATATTTTCCATACCGATATGTGAAATACTACATTATTGTAATAAAAAAATGTAGCATTGTATATAGTACTTCACATATTTAAAGTACAATAATAATCTTCTCTAGACTATCATGTCTTATCAAATTAATAAACGTAACTGCATGATTTAATTTCAACCTAGATACAAATTTAATCATTTCACAGTTCGTTGAATAATACTTTTTTGCTTCTAATAAATTAAATCTATAATATAATTAATGATTCTATAATATATGTTTCAGGTATTTAATTTAATTACGTCGAAATCAACGAATTTAAATGGCGTAGAAGTATACAACGTAAACTATGAACAGGAGAAGAATAACGAGCTAAGGACACACCTGAAACCAATCGAGTCACCTCCATATCATGCAAGTGTTGTCCTTGCTCGCCGTGATAACCGTATCGCCGTTGTATGAATATGCACAACTGAAGACGTCGTCTGTGTGGCCGTCGAGTGTCTGTATGCAACGGCCATCCTCTATCGACCATAACTTCGACGTTCTGTCTGAAGAGGAAGTCAGCAGGTGTCGGCCATTTGGACTGAAACACACTAAAGAAATTCTCCCATCAGTTTATGGTACATACTCCTTTCTTTCTAGTTCAAAAATGGTTTTATTTATGTATATATTCTTGTATTGCTTGATGTACTCTTAATTATTCAAAAAACTTTTTAAATTGCTAGAATTAAAAGTATTTAAGCCATTAAGGAGGAGATACTCTTTCATTTTGGGGGCACCAAGTAGATTTTTGTTTAACGTTTTAAGGTCTTTAAAATGTATATTTTACTAATCAAATTATGCTAATTCAGGCTTGTTTCAATTGCATTATCACTCTAGGCCAATTTCTCTTGACGTAACATAGAGATGCTTTTACTAAATTTGCTAAAATTTTTTATAAACACGTACAAATGAACCCACCAAATTTCAAAAATGTATGCCAAGTATTTTGGTTGCAAAAAAATAATAAAAGTAGCAAGGGTATCTCCTCGAATCTCCAAAAGTCCAATTAAACTACTATCCCTTGAAATTTTGATTTAACACAGTTTGCTTTCTTCAAGATGTGGGATCGAGGATTTGCACCTTTTGACACTTCGTCACGGTGACCCTCCGCGATGGCCAGCTGCTGGAAGTCGCTGGTGACGTCCCATACACGAGCTGTGGAGTCGCTGCTCGCTGTCGCTAGCTTTTTCCCGCTGTTGTCGAAGGTCAGATCCAGAACCTCGTCATCGTGGCCTCGAAGAGTAGCCAGGCAAGAGTACATCCTCGTGTCCCAGAGCTTTGCCGTCTTGTCCATGGACGACGACGCGATTAAAGAGCAATCGAAGTTGTAGACGCAGGTGGACAACTCCGATCGGTGACCAATCAACACGTTTGTTCGACTGGAAGAGCAATGGATGATCCAGGATTCTGAGAATAGGCTTATTACTCATAAAGTAGCCAAGCAACACTATTCTTTTGACTCGATTTACAAATTTTGAAATTTCAAGTTCAAAATGTATGATACATAGCCTATGTTATTCGGGGATAGTGTACCTTTCTATTACCGAAACAATTTTTAAAATCTGTTCAGAAGTTCCGGTGATCACCCCCTACATACAAACAAACAAACTTTATCTCTTTATAATGTTAGTGCAGACTGGTAGACTGTGGATGATTATATAAAATAAAATGTTTGCAAAGGTGTCTACATAAATTGAATCTAAATAGGATTTTATTTTACTCTGCAAATATTATAATGTAAACTTTACTTTCAATATTATTTTGCATTCTTGCGTAATGTGTGCATTTTGTACTTTCTTACGCATTCAAATTTCTTATAAATGGATATAAATCCGCAGTCTAGTTATTATTTAATTTCACACATACAATCGAACGAAGTAGTTATAATTTTGTCTCTAATGAGTGAACACGGATATTAGGATAAGAAAATGAATAAATAACGAACCTAAGGTGAAAGAATATTTGAAGTAAAGAGAAAAATATTCGGCTGAGCAAAGTTATGGTAAGGTTTACTCAAATAAGAAAAACAAGGATTCCGAAAAAAGTTTCGAAGAAGTTAATCGAATGAAACAGTTCACTTGTAATTTATTTTCCGTAAGTGTACTATAAATTCTATTAAATACTGTACGATCTAACGCTATAATTTTAGGCTATAAGTATAACTATATTGTACGATAACTGTGATATTATGCAACTGGAACTTGGAACTACTGATATAGCTAGCTCTAGGCCGCCTAGAGATCAAGATCTCTACTATTTCATATTATCCTTTTAATTCCCAAACAACCGATAATGAAATTGCTGGTAGAAGAGAACTAGGTCACTATACTCCCATTTGTATTTTACCTACGACTACTGCAAAATGGAATTATCTCGCTTGAAAACTTAATCACTGCAGACATTATTGATCGAGAACTTAATACTACAAGGCGATTGAAACGTACGCGAATGTCCTTGTGTCCCAGATACTGACAGTGCCATCGAAAGAGCCTGTGATGACTTGATTCCCATCGTTATTAAAGTGCAGAGCTATTACTTCGGCAGTGTGGCCCTTCAAGGTCCCCTCTTCGTCACCTATCGTCATTTGTTTTCGATAAAATTACGAATCTCGAAAGTAAAGGGTCCATCAATGTAAAACGAAACAGGCATTGCCTTCTTGTAAAAATGACGAATGAAAACTTGCCTGTTGTCAAGTCAAAAATTTTTGACGTCGAGTCTAGTGAACCCGTGGCCACTTTATTCTGCATGGGTGAGAACTTAGCGACAACGACCTCGGCGTCATGACCCCACATGGTGGTCAGGCAGTGGCCTGTTCTGGTACACCAAACCTTCGCGGTTTTGTCGAACGAACCGGTTATAATTTTGTCTCTAAAATAAATTAAGACAAGGACTTTTACAAATAAAAGTATTTTACATTGAAGCTTTCTAGTTCATCTATGTAAATATTCTAGGAGACCCGACGTTGTTTTCTTTTTACATAAAGTTTTACATCAGTATATGATGTTTCTGAATGAACAAATTTTTTCTTTATGTAAGTGCGTAGTTAAATAATATAACTGTAACACTGTCGGAGTTGGCTCTTTAAAGTAAAAATAAATGAGGAAAGTATACACAGTGTGTGCTTTCATTAAATGATCCAAGTTAACTCAACACGAAGGTAGCCATAACAATTGCCAATGATATTTAATCGACTGTATCTTCGTTTCCGGTCGACGACGTTATAAATGAATGGTTAGAGCAATGGCTAAATGAGACTTACGAAGTTGGGTTGTTGAAGGACACGGCGTAGACCACATTCTTATGGCCTTCGAGAGTAAAAAGCTCCGTTCCACTGTCAATGTCCCAAACTTTACACGTTCGGTCGTAGCTGCCTGTCAGGCATCTGTCAGGAAGAAAAATCGTCAGAAAAAGAACGCTTCGAACTTTTCCTAGACAGAGGCGCCTATTATCGATTTTACTTTAAAATAAAATAAAATTACAAGCCTAGATTTAAGGGTTTAGTGTCACCCATCACTTTGTTGTGCATCCATTGCAATGGACTGTGGCACCAAAGCCGAATGCAATTAAATTTAGAATATTTCTAATCAGATCATTCCCATTATTATCAGTTCTACTTCAAAAGAAAAATAAATTCCAAGCCTACTTTTTCGATTCGCAAACCAATCAAGCGCCTTAACGAGCCCCCAAAGTTTGTTCGGCCATCTCAGAGTCAATCGTTATGCGCTGCATGAGATAATTGTACCGTCGCAGAGCGCAATTAAATTTACAACTGCGGTCGAAGAATCTTAATCGGGAGTACCTTTTACCTAGTTTATCGAACGCGATGTTCGTAAGAGGCAGAAGATGGGTCTGCAAGGTTTTGTATTTGTAGTAGCGCTTCGCGTTTGTGTCGCAAACTTTGTCTTGCAGCTTCTGCAGGGTCTCCACTAACTGCTCCATTACACTTTCGGTGATTACGGGCTCGTCCGCCTTTATGCTCTCCGCTAATGCTCTTATGTCTGTTCTGCAAGTAATTATACACTCGCGTGATTTTTCAAATTAATGCTACACGTGCTTAAGGAGGTATTTTCCTTAACATTTTTCGGCTGCAAATATGTGCTTATGTTCAAGATACTTATGTTATCATCATCATGTATATTGAATGTATTATATTATAAACAATACAATAATACAGAATATAAAGATGTTCATGCATATATTCTACATATAAATTTTATAAGTGCGGATATAATAATGTCTTGCATATATTATATTATCATCATCATGTATATTGAATGCATTATTATATAAACAATAGAGTAATATAGAATCTATACGTATACATACTATGAATGTGTACCTAAAAATATCCTGCATATATCATATTATCGTCACCATAAATTAAATAATATAGAATACATACATTCTATTAAAAATATGTATACACAAATAAAAATATAATATACAATTACTTATATTTTATTATTTCATCATACCATCTTGTACACATTCTACAAATCACTAACTTAACAAATATTTTACAAAGACCAATACCCTCGATTTGTTAAGATTATTCTTAAAACACCAATGAAATAAAAAAAAGAATACAACAAAAATGATTTCAACCCAGAAAGCAACTCAACGATAAAAAATAAAGCTGGAAATAGAAGACACTATTCGACACGAAGGTAAGTATGGGAAATTTTAATTACTCTGCCGTCAAATCCAGGAGATCGATTATCTTCGTCTTGACGTCACCACCCTGCGTGTACTCCAAGGCGAGGCCTGCGAAAAGAATGAAAAATTCCGGGAAATTACAACCTATTAATTTCGTCGAAAATTCGTGGATTCTGCTGGGTGTACCTGGCGGAAAGTAACGGAGCAAAAACTTCAGCAGCTTCATGTGGACGTTCCAATTACAGACGCGTCCAGTGTTTCAGGCAGCGCGAAAACGAGGGGTCGCGGAATTTAATTATAAAACGTAATAGTCGCTGCACGAAAATTACGCGAATCCCGGACGTTGCTGTCAGTATAATGATCAGTAACCATCGACGGAGCAGGTCGAACTGGTTCGAGTAATTTGGAAAACAACGGAACCGCGGTTACCAAGGGGTGCTTGGTCGATTCTAATCCCTTTCTTAGGCAAAGATTTACAGCCAGGGGGTTTCCCCACCGTCAAGATTAAGGAACATGACCTCTAATCGTGTACTATGTCGGTTAATATGGGTCACTGCCTACTGATTACAGGATGAGGCACTTAAGATGGCCACTTTAATGACTTCGGATATTTTTGGCGATGAGTAAAGATGGGTTAAATAAATATTCCTTGGTTCTGAGAGCGATATTACCATGTATCAGTGGTTTTTTTTTCAGGAACGTGGAAGTATAGAAGAGATATCAAACATCGAGATAATTGTTGTAATAGAATTATGTTTCTCTGTAAGAGAATACTATGATTAAATAAATACATGTAAAGTGAACGATCTTCTTGTTAAATTACACTTTGGTGTCTTTATTTTATTATATTAACACGTCTATTGTATGTTATTCTGTTGTATTTGTTATCATTTTTATGTTTGGATTAACAATCTATTTACTAAAACTTTATTTTTGAAGTATCGCCGGTAAGTTGCATTTATTCTTGCAAGTTTCATGCTAGATTAAATAAAAAATATTATTTAAACATGCGAAAGTATGTTAGAAACAATCGCACACTTCAATTGATTACCCAATTACAATTTAAATAAATAAATTTGAAAAAGCCTCGTTTATGGACCCACAAATGGTATCGCCCGAAGCACAAGCTGCTCAAGTGAATGTGTAAGAGAGAGAAAGGATCATGAAAGACAAAGATAGCGACACGCCACCGAATGTTGGTAAACATTATCAATAATTTTCTAACTTTCCAAGAAAAATTCATCCACTTTTGCAATTTTGTTGTCAAGTATAGATCACTAGCAATATTCAAGGACCATTTTCGATACGATTTCCATTGTTATGAAGTGATAATTAATTATTGTTCGTCAACGTTAAACCTATATATATATATATATATGTACACCGGTACACGGCATTGTTCACACCTCGCATTAATCGATTGTTTATTAATTATCAGCAGATAATTTCTGCACTTTGATGCATCTTGAATAAAGTCTGGACCAGTAGCAACTTTCTATGGCCATTCGCGATACGATTTTTCGATGAGATAACCTATGCGAAATTGTTTATGAAGAGTGACAGGTATCCTTCGTGTGAGTACGAGAGAGAACGAAACATGTGCGACAAGGATAGATAACGTTTTTTTTTTTTTATAATATATGTATATGCTTGGAATCCATGTATGAAATACAGCTATCGTTCGTGACCGTCGACTGCCTCGATGTTACGAAGAGATACATAATAATTTATATGATGTTTCGCTTTTGAATAGTTTTACACAAATGTTACAGAATATAAAGAATATATGAAAAGTCTAACTTTCAGGCTCGGCTTGCAAATGATTAACTGAGTATGTATAATATTAGAATTAAGTATAACAAAAAACCTAATATCCCAGTCCAGAGTGAGAATAAGTGTGAACAAATAAGAATAAATGATGCATATTAAACAAAAGGAAAAATATTGTTTCTTAAATGTAAATAATTTAATGAAGAAATAAAATAGAGACCAAGTATGGAAGGATGAAAGTTTAAAATAAAATGTAAAGAATGATAAAGGAATGGATGGATGAGAACAAGAAAATCATATAAGTTGTAATAAATGTTAAAAATAGTGCATCACACAGTAGTGTATTCAGGATGTAAACTTTCCTTACAATCCACGCAACGCAATCAACGCGACAGACTCGCCATCTCGCGTAAAAACTCCCGAAACTCAAGTGCATGTGAAAGAGAGGGAAAGGAATATATAAGACAAGGATAGAGTGAGCTCAGGGTAAGATAGAGAAAGGTATATAGAAGACAAGGATACAGTGAGCGTGAGGGAAAGAGAGAGAAAGATATATATACATAAGACAAGGATACAGTTAGGGTGAGCGAAAGAGAGAGAGAACGGAACATGTGCGACAAGGATAGCGATTGCAATGGCGCCATCTGCTAACAGAACGCTCAAGCTTGTCATGAAATAGTTCCACCATTTCACCGCTAGATGACGCCAGCAATTTAAATTCTAAAAAACGTAATAAAAACCGAAAATTCCTATTACAGGTCAATTTTTTAATGCTTCAGGAGCATTAAAAAATCTCGTTAACATTCATTGTTTAATCAAATAAATTAATGAATTAATTTGCATATAAACGTATGGTAAAAGGTAAGCGGCGAAACGATGAAACTATTTGATAGTAGATGGCGCCACCACAATCGCTATCCTTGTCGCACATGTTCCGTTCTCTCTCTCTTTCGCTCACCCTAACTGTATCCTGTATATATACCTTTCTCTCTCTTTCCCTCACGCTCGCTGTATCCTTGTCTTCTATCCTTCCATACTTGGTCTCTATTTTATTTCTTCATTAAATTATTTACATTTAAGAAACAATATTTTTCCTTTTGTTTAATATGCATCATTTATTCTTATTTGTTCACACTTATTCTCACTCTGGACTGGGATATTAGGTTTTTTGTTATACTTAATTCTAATATTATACATACTCAGTTAATCATTTGCAAGCCGAGCCTGAAAGTTAGACTTTTCATATATTCTTTATATTCTGTAACATTTGTGTAAAACTATTCAAAAGCGAAACATCATATAAATTATTATGTATCTCTTCGTAACATCGAGGCAGTCGACGGTCACGAACGATAGCTGTATTTCATACATGGATTCCAAGCATATACATATATTATAAAAAAAAAAACGTTATCTATCCTTGTCGCACATGTTTCGTTCTCTCTCGTACTCACACGAAGGATACCTGTCACTCTTCATAAACAATTTCGCATAGGTTATCTCATCGAAAAATCGTATCGCGAATGGCCATAGAAAGTTGCTACTGGTCCAGACTTTATTCAAGATGCATCAAAGTGCAGAAATTATCTGCTGATAATTAATAAACAATCGATTAATGCGAGGTGTGAACAATGCCGTGTACCGGTGTACATACATATATATATATATATATATATAGGTTTAACGTTGACGAACAATAATTAATTATCACTTCATAACAATGGAAATCGTATCGAAAATGGTCCTTGAATATTGCTAGTGATCTATACTTGACAACAAAATTGCAAAAGTGGATGAATTTTTCTTGGAAAGTTAGAAAATTATTGATAATGTTTACCAACATTCGGTGGCGTGTCGCTATCCTTGTCTTTCATGATCCTTTCTCTCTCTTACACATTCACTTGAGCAGCTTGTGCTTCGGGCGATACCATTTGTGGGTCCATAAACGAGGCTTTTTCAAATTTATTTATTTAAATTGTAATTGGGTAATCAATTGAAGTGTGCGATTGTTTCTAACATACTTTCGCATGCTTAAATAATATTTTTTATTTAATCTAGCATGAAACTTGCAAGAATAAATGCAATTTAGACAACGTTCGATGCAATACAATAGTCTTACCATAGTTTACAAAGAATTCTTTGTAAATAGATTATTGTTACAAATTTCAAACTTATAAAATTTAGAACAGAGTAACATACAATAGTTGTATTAACATGATACGTCAAATACAACAAACTAACGCTTAAAACATTCAAAATACGGCAAGATAGAAAAACATATGTATGTATGTAATATTATGTACTTACTCAGCTGTTCATTGATTATGTTAACGTTGTCATAGTAATTAAATGTACGCGTTATTTTATTGACATCGACGTCATATACAATAATATTGTATATTCTTGTGATATTATATTGAATTAAACGTATATCTTGCATATAAAATTAGTAATTCAATTATTTCCGATCATAACCTTACATTATTTGATAGAGAACTATTGTTAACTTTCTTTAACATCTTAAGTTGGAATAATTGATCTAAATAATGTCTGTGGATCATAATGAAAGATATATTTTCGAGGCTGAATGGTATGACAAGATAGCTACTATCCTAAAAAAGTTCTACTTATATTATTACCCCTACGACAATACAGTAGAATTGGTATGTCTAGCATAAAATGTCCTTAATATTTGGAAAAATAAATATTTATTTGCTTCGTATGCATTTCAGTTTGATTTAAAAGCTAGAAAAACTTTCCTAAGAAGAACACAATGCGAAGGTATTCAAGCAAAGGACTTTTATGTAGGCGCAGTCGTGACAATATTTTCAAGGAATATAAAAGTATTGGACTATGGGGATTGCATTACACGGACAAAACTGCAGACAAAAATGCAAAAGTGAATTTAATATTACTGAGATCATCCAAAAGATGCTATTATTAAATTTCCTAGAATATCATTTTTCTTTCTAGAACTTTCGCAATTGTAAAGACAGAAGTTCTGGACAAGTTGGGTGAGATACTAAAACGAATAATGTTCTGCAATTTTCGCATTACAAACATTAAAATGGTCAAATTGACTAAAGATGAAGCAGCAGCATTTTGTCAAGATATGGGAGATGATACTAATATAGCGTATGATACAAAGCAATGCTAAATGTATCCTTTAAATACAAGCTCTATATCCACTTTGTGTACTTTTTCATTAGGTATATTGTAAATCAACTTACCTCCGGTCCTATTGTGGCTCTTGAATTATTGGGTGATCATGCAGTTACTTATTGGCTCGAAGTGATGGGGCCAGAAGATAGCGAGGAAGCTAGAGCTAAAGCTCCATCCTCTCTCAGGGCATGTTATGGTAAAGATAGCGTTCATAACGCGGTGTACGGTTCATCGAACGAAGAAGCAGCTATTAGGGTGTGCATACTTACTAATGTTTGTATTACCTTGGATGTATACTAATGCAATATTATCGGTATCATTCTTCTAGGAGCTACAATTCTTTTTCCCCGATTCAAAAAGTAAATTGAGAGGACCTTCTAATACAGCTACTTTAGAAAATTGTACTTGCTGTATCATTAAACCACATGCTGTTCAAGCTAAATTGACTGGTACATGAAATTACCTTTAATTAAAACATTCTTTTCGATAATATTGCATTATTCTTGACCGTTCATTACCATAGGACACATTATCGATGACATTCAGAAAGCTGGTTACACCATCTCTGCTGTGCAACAATTTAATGTTAACCAATTCGACGCGGAAGAATTTTTAGAAGTTTACAAGGGCGTCCTCCCTGATTATGGGGTATGTTTATATACGAGTATATCAGCAAATTTTATTTCAAGAAAATAATAATTTTGGCTTTAGGCAATGGTAGCTGAATTACAATCAGGGCCATGTATCGTTATGGAATTAAAACACGAAGATAAAAATTTCGACGTTCAAGGAGAATTTAGAAAATGGTGTGGACCGATGGATCCGGTAAATATACTTTTTGTTTTAATTTTAAGAATAATGTTTACATTGCCATTTCACGTAGGACATCGCGCGACAAATAAGACCGGATACGCTTCGAGCAAAGTACGGGAAAACCAAAGTACAGAATGCTATACATTGCTCTGATTTACCGGAAGATGGAAGTTTAGAGGTACAGTGGCTCAAGTACACTTATGCATACACATTCTACAATGGTTCACTTCATTTATTAACTTTATTCAGGTGGAATATTTCTTCAAAATTCTCGACAGAAGCTAGACACCGAAGAATAATGTGTCAAACATACGTACTTTGTACGAGACAAATCAATTAACTATTATCCGATACTTATTCATTATACCCATTGTTGTATGTACATTAATAAAATACAAACATGCCACGCTTAACATTCCATCGAAAACAATGTTAACGGACCGAAGAAATTTTTTAATAAAATATTTCTAGAATGTATCGCGCAGCCAAAGATGTGAAATTTTTTTGTACACTTTTGTAATAAAGAATGCTTTAATAACTTGATGTCTCTTTTTATTGATTATTTATTTTCTTATAAAGGGATTAAGTAATACACAATGAAATCAATTGTCTCGCAATTACCGTAGACTTTAATTAATAAATTGATAATAATTAATTAATTCTCAAGGAAAGTTGTGCTCATGGAGAAGACAATGAAACAATATTTTCTTTCAATCAGTTCTTTATTTTATCATAATGAAAAGGTTACGATTGATAACTCTAGTCGACATATACAGCGGTAGGGCTGTCATCGGTGACCTCGGCCAATTCATTTGTCAAACATCAGTTTTTCTTTCTTACGCATCTACTGATACAATTATTTATCTTATTCAGGGGAAAGTCAATAATGGAATCGCCGACGACTAAAGCTAAATATAAGTAATTGTTTCTTTAAAAGTACTTTACAGATAAGAGAAACGATAGCAGGTTTGTAACGTTCGCACCAGCGATTCTATTACCCAAATTAGGGAACTATTTCCAGATAATGGAACGCTATATATTTTGACGATGATTCTTCCATGTTTCAGACAAAGTAAAGAAAAGAAAGTCGCGGACCCGTCTCATAGATTAAACTCCTGCAACCAATTGCCATTAATGGCAATCCATCCATTCCAAATCCGCTACACGATGTGCTTATCCTGCCTTAATAACGGCATAATGATGTGTGTCAAGGATTTGCGGCGCCTGTCGTGATGAAAAGTTGTAGAAACGCGTCTGCTTCGGATGGCTAGACGAAACGATACTCTTATTCTTGCGGTTTCGCGATTTATTAAAACTGTTGCGACGTCTAATTAATTCCTCTTTAATTCTCCACTCAGGAAGCTAAACAGCTCTATGGTTGCAGCACAGCATGAGGTTTTTCCTTCTTTATTTTATTTAGTATCCATTAAGATTAAATAAGTATAATAATAATAATTAAAGACGACTAAATTTTATTTGTTTGATATATCCTTTTTTATATTTTATGTTACTCCCTTTACTAATATGCTGTTTTGTGTTTCCCGTTACTTTAATTAACACTAAAGTTACCACAGCTGGTCAAATGACTTTGTGTGGTTTCTTATATAAAATATATAAATTATATACAATTGTTTCATATATTATTCGACTTGATAACAAGTGAAATATTTTTGCAATCAATTGAAAAAGATGTATTTAAGACATGTTATTTAACCGATCGAGGTAGAAATAGGTACCGATATCGATAGGTTTAGTGTTAGTTAATTGACTTCGAACGAAACAATTTTAATGCAGCTTCAAAGTCTGGCAAACGATAATTGTTTAAAATTATTTCCTCAATCTGCTTTCGAAAGCGAGGTGATTGTTATGTAATAAAACTATAAATCGTTAAATTAGTTTGTTCTGATGTCTATGAAAACCTAAAGATTATACATGACTCATCCAGGATATTCTCGTGAAAGAAATCACCTTCTGATAAATAAGTTTTATATCGGTATAGTGACAGCTGCATTAATTCATAAGGCTCGAAGTGTTTGCATCTTCAAAAATAACCGAGACATTCAGGTATTTTACTACTTTTTGCTACCTTGGTATACAAGCGAACGGACATGTGTTGTTCTTCGGGAACGATGTTACAATCATTCGGGTCCAGGTAACTACTATAATGACTATCGTCAAGGTAGCGATCAACGGAATTTTATTACGGTTCGAACGAGGAGTTAAGAAAGCAAAAACAAGTTATACGTTTCGTTGGTTCATCTTCGGAGACTTTCAGAAATTAAATGTGAAAATCTTCCGTTCGAGATACAGTAGATAGTTGGTAGGAGGGCAACGATTATCGTTAAGACTAACAAAGCACGAACCAGAAGAACTGTAAATTACAGCGTACATAAAAGAAAGTGGTCGACGCAAGCATTTGAATCTCGTCTGTATTCTCGTCGGTAAGAATGCTAGTTATTGCTGTTTTTTAACAGGACAATTACAAAGTGTGTAACAGAAGCGCAATGTGTTTATCATGAAAATTTCGAATGGTTTTAGTGAAATACAATCAGTAAGTAAGCGGTTGTACTCCTGTTCTGCTTTTATATTAACGATTTCGTTTCAAGGACAATATTTTTATTTACAGCGTGAACATACTGACTTTATTCACTAAATAACGCAAGAGAAAATGCAAACATAAACTGTATCGAGCTGAATTGCAAGAAGTGAAAAAATCGCTAAGGTTTATACAAAGCAGGTAAACATTGCATACACGATTTCAAATTGTTTCAACGCGATACATTTTTAGTAAGTACCTATATCTATACTTATAAATAAGTTCCAAAGACAGTATTTTTATTTACCACACGAAAATACTGTTTTTATTTCCTAAATAACGCCACAAAAAAAAAAGATAAAAATGTAAACGCAACCTGCATCGAGCTGAACAGGAAAAAGATCGCGAAAAAATCGCCGATTTCCAAATCAGGTAAAGATTGGTGTTGCGATCGAGTCGAACTTGTGTCGTAAGAAAGGGCGTTGATCGGACAGGTGCACGAACGCATCCTCTGGCGAATCGGGAAACGCGTTCCCGAGGAATTTCACAGAAAACACACGAACCGGTTCGCTTATCCGGAGCACGCTCGGTATCAATGAAGACAGAAATCGGCGGTGGCTTCGCGGTCACGCTCTTAGAGCCGATTGGCGTATTAGAATACGTGTATTTTCGTGTCGGTGTTGGTGCCACGATCGGGCCTTCCAGTACCGCGCTTGACAGCGCGCAGAACGGACCCATCGCTCGTTGTTCTGGGGTCTGTAACGTCGCCCACACCATCAGAAACTCTTCATTAGATTTTTTAATCGAAAAACGGTTCGCGCACATTGCGAACGATCGTCTCTATTCGCGATTACATCGAATTTTTGTTACGGCTGGTTCGAATTCGTCCAACTGCGCGTAGGACTGAAACATTCGGTGAAAAAAGTCGGTGATCGGCAAATTTTCAAAACGGAAAGTAGGCCCTCCTTGTGTGGCTGACCGAGAATTCGTCAGGAAAGGAAGCGCGTCGTCGTGGCTCTTCCTGGTCATTGGACGCTGGACAAACGTAAGTCGTCTTTTCGTGGATTTAGATTGATTAATCGATCGCGAATCGAGCCAACGTATGGTGGTCGATTGTGTGACGCGCTGGGTAGATCGAACGGCGAGACTTTTATCTGGTCTTTGGTATTCGGGGAATATTAAACTCTGTACAAATTTTTGGATTCCCTTAACGAGCGATGAATAAACTGTTGTTTAGTTCTATTCTAATTAGTTGAAAATTGTATGCACATAGACCAGAATTTTGCTTATCGCGAAGCAAACCATCGTAAGGTCGAGTCGTCTGATCGCATTGCACGAAATATTTGAAATGATTGTATCGATCGTCATGGAATCTTGGAACTTTCTAAATTCGTGGGTATTCGTAGTCCTCCCATGCAATGATAAAACATCTTCGAACTTTACCCTTTAGTTATCATCGGTAAATATGAAATGTGTTCTAAACACTCAAAAATGAGAAGAAATTGAATATTTTTAACGTTTTCAATTACTTATGAAATGTCACAAGTGTTCCAAGATCTATGTTTCTGAAGTTTTTATGCAATTAATTCGAAAACGTTAGCAATCGTCCAAAACTGGGTTCCCATGACAACGTTGGACATAATTTTATTGTAACAATAGATGACGCTTTAAAACACATACATATAGCAATATATCGTCGACATTTATTCGATTGAACAGCTGCACAGATCATTTTTTTATTGCGAAATACATTTTCATTTTAGAATTCAAAGTCTAATTTTCATTTAACAAACGACGAATAAACGAGTTAGATATAATTTAAACCAAGTAATTTGAACAAAATGTTACAAGAATAATAAAAATGATAAACGGGCAATATCGACAAAAGGCATCGGCATATTGGCCTCAAACGTCATCGCTCGGCGGCATGAAAGTCATGAATTATAAATCGATTATTAGCGAATAATGATAAACAGTCGGTATAAATTAGTTTTACAAGTTTACATAGTACGCGCGTACTTGCGTCGAACGTAAGACGATTCTGTGCTTTCAAACGAGAAGTAATTAATAGCGAAGCGAAGGCACGGCGTTCTCCCTTCGAATTTTCTATTTGGAACGAAAACTATCGCGAAAGGTACGAAAATGGTACCGCTCGATGACGTACGATATTGTCTACGCTCGTCCGTGCCGAATTAGACAGTGACGCGTGTCTGAGGGTACTAATAATGTAATTTGTGAGTTCCTTTCAATGCTCTCGACGGACTTGGCTGTTGCGCCGGTGGCAATAGGCAAGAATTTTTAATAAAGCCGCGCATCTGACCGAGATCAGGCTCGACGACATCGAGCAAAGCGTAAAAGCTCGTCCTTCGCTCCGATTCGTGAACGATACTTTTCATTAAAAAGCACGTTTGTTGACATGTAAACGTTGGGTAAGAACATCTTGGTTTCGACTCTTTCTACTATTACGATGATCAACGATTCGATTCTAGATTAGTTGATTAACACGTTGGCTGTCGAACTAAAAACTCGTGAAAATTTCTCCAAGTTTAAAATTTCCCATCGAGACTGCTGCATATTAGATAATTCAACGTTTGTTGTAGTAGTATTTAATTGTTTAACTTATTTAATTCACAAATCCTCTCCAAATTTATTTTCATTATCCTTAATTTTGGAATTAATTTCTTTAGTTCCTTAATGAAATGTCCTGTCATCTATTTCTGGAGACCAACGTGTTAAACTTCATTTCGATGTCGTAGGATGCAACCAAGAAATTCTTCGTATCCTTCAACGAGTCATGTGGATTGTCTGTGATTATTAGACTGGGGATGCTTATGTATTCATGGCTAGTGAAATTGTCAGAAAATACATGGAAAATTGTGCATGAATGGAAAAACATAAAATTACATTGTTTAGAAGATATTTAACAGAGAAGAAATTTAACAGAGACGGAAAATAAATCATGTGTTAAACTGTGTAGAAGATAAGACATACTTTACTAAATTTATAGAAACATCTGCAGTCTAATAATTAAGAGGATCATATGCAACAATCGAAACATTGTAGATTATTTTAACAAAGTTGCTCTGTGATTCTATAATAAGTAATATTACATTTCATTGTCGATGATTAATTAATTACTTTAAATACTATCAGTATCGGTTTACGGAAGCTTCTTTGGGGGAGGGGGGCGTCTCGTAAAGTAATTAAAAATGACACACTTGGCGATCCAGCTGTCATTGCCGCTTTACTCGAAGAATAGGAACTGACAAGAAGATCCGAGTTAATGCCAATATCCTGCAAAGAAAAGGGAAAGAGAATTTTAGACGTTGCGTGAAGAATTATCATATTAAGATGTCAAGTTTCACAACGACGTTTCGAAGTATCTAAATAACGCTAGGGTGCTTGGTTTGCGCCAAGGTTCTCTTCAGACCTTGACCCAGCCACGACCCGTCTGAAAGCGAAATAGCCTCGGACGCTTAGCTTCGAAACATCCTTAAAGACATGTTGACGAAGAAACGGGAGTTGGACGTATTATGTCCTTGCTTGATGACTTATTACGTCCGTATCATCAATTTTATCGAATTATAACATATTAAGTGGTACTAACGTTTTACAGTATACATTTCCAGCAACGACTTTTCAAAATTTTATTGACAAATTTTCGAAAACGTCGACGTTATGGTGGTTTCAGTGCGTCAGGGTTTCCAAAAAAAAAGACATTTCCGGTACCAAAGATGTCTGTGTTATCTAAAATAGAAAAAATATTCCGTTAAAGAAGATGCATAAAACTATCCCTATTCTCAGCCCTTTGAGTGGTATGTAACTCCTTGACACTAAATCAATAAATAATCAATGCATATTTGTTATATTATAGACACAGGTATATATTTGTAATCAGAAACAGGAGCAATTCAATTTATAGAGGCATTGTTAGCAATTGAGTAGTTTTTAAAGAAAATTTACGATACATACATCGAATTGATCCTTAACATTAAATCAATAAATAGTCAATGGATACTTATTATAGGCACAGGTATATATTTATAATCAGAAGCAGGAGCAAATCAATCAGTTAACGACTAACAAGTAATTTAAAAAAAAAAGTTTAAGATACATGTATCGAATTGACCAGCTTGGTTTGGTGTTCATGGACCACTTGCATCAGACTCAAATGAATCGTTATCCACCAACTATACCAGCGATCCAATCGCAGATTTCAAGGAATGGTTGACGAACGACTCTGAAAATGTTGCCTGATAAACAGTGCCAATCAATCGTATCGCACGAGATTTCTTTAATCCCCGATTCACTCTCCTGAATCGTGATCCCCTAATTGTTTTCAGCAGTGTATCGTCCGTGCCATTGGTCAATGACGCAGATCGTACGAATTGCCAGCGGAGCATCGTACACACGTATACCCGGTGACGCGTATCGTGGACTACTAACAACGTAATTTGTGAGTTCCTTTGAACGGACTCCGGAGGGACTCTTGACGGAGTCGCATAGGAGTCGTAGAATAGTCGACGGCCTCAATGCACTTGACCCGGTTCGACGACGTCGTCGTCGTCGGGGTGCAACCAGTGAAAGCGAAATGGAAATCGAACACGAGTTGATATTTTTTATCTCCTCCCTTCCATATCGTGGAGAGATAGGAACAACATTCAAACCGATTCAAACAGAACCAATCTCGATATTTCGAATGTCCTTACGCATATTAATATTCATTTTCAGTTGTATCCTTGCATTTGGAATAATAATATTCACGAATGTATCCTTACGTTTATTGCAAGTAAGAATATTTATGAATCTGTAGTAGTATCTTATTTGAACTTATCGGATACGAAATGGACTTTGTTACAATTTCTTTCTGTGTGTTATAATATTCTTGCAATTTAGAATAATAATATTCACGAATGTATCCTTACATTTATTGTAAGTAAGAATATTTATGAATCTATAGTAGTATGTTATTTGAACTTATCAGCTATGAAATGGACTTCTCTTTGTGTCTATTCTTATACATTCTAACTCTACATACACCAAGCAATAAACTTAAAACTAAAATTCAAGACTAAAGTACCTATCACACGATACACTATCGCATACAAACTACAACCTAAATCATCTTTGGTCTCGTTTTTGGTAACTAAATCAAACGAAAAAATCCGACAAAAATAGGTAATTTACAAGTGACAGTACAAAACACGAGCAATCCTTCGACAATTACAATAAAAATCACTCTCAGCAAAGTCTGAAGCGTTGGTTTAAAAAATGTCTAACTTGGAATGCAATGACCCTACCACGTCGCTCGTAGATTTCACCTAAGCGCGATGTGTAATATTTGAGCACGATATTTCTTTCGCTCGGGAGAAACTCGTAAATCTGCATGGGATTTGGTAACGGCTGTCGCCGTGTTTACGTAACGAGGGATTTTACACTTATTGTTGGAAATCTGTGTCGCGAAGATTAGCAGACCGATAAGACCATGGCGTTAGAAAGTAATCACGAAACGAGACAAATAAAAATACATCGGGAGAGGGACGAGTTTGACGCGATGTAAATATTGAGTGAATCACCGAGTGAGGTGGCCTGATAATGGCAGAGAACGCTATCTGTATGCAAATTTTAAAGGTCTAGATCCTTTCATTGGCTCCGTTCAACAATTTTTGTTGAAAGCTACAATAATGAATCTATTTCGTATACCACGTTGACTGCCAGATAAATATGCTTGAAACTTGCTGCTAGGATTTAACATAATTCAGGGAATTTATTATTGGAGGTTACATAATCAAACATGTATCGTGGTATTTATTTCTGTATCGAAGTTCATGAATTTCATTTAAGTACATTTCTTTTGAAATTGAAAAACTCGATTTAAATTTAAATACTATTCCCAGCAAATAAAATCACAACGACTCCGAATTATTCAATGGACTAAAATACAGCAGCGTGAAAGTAAAGCTACTGAATGGTCACGGTGCACCGCATCGGCAACATCGATGTAATCCAATCAAACAACGTTCGTGAAAAGAAAAAAAAAATTAACTCGTTCGAGTTACGGGAAACCGATAATCGATACCCCCGGCCGCCTATTATGATACACGTGTTGCTCGAATGCCTTTTTGATTCACTTACATCATTCCGTTTTCGCGCGATAATAAGATAATATCGTAATGAGGCTGTTAAGACAGGTTCGCGTTAAATTGCTTCAAATTTGCGGGTACGACGACCCAACTCCTCCGTTTACCTTGTATTTGTTTGAACGATTCGTGACGAGCAAAGATCTTCCTTTACGATCGTTTCCTTCGAGTTTACCATTTCCGTCTTCGATTTGAAAGTAAACAAATACTAATATTGAATTTAGATTCACAACTTTCATACTAGATTTTTCTATACTTTGAAAAATAATCGAAGATAAGTTATCGATCAAATCAGATCTTCTATTTGTGTATACACGAGAAAATATATAATTTCTCATCAAAGAGAATAAATCGAGTCTGAGAAAGAATTTTCGCGAATGTAGGAACCTAAATTGGAAAAGATTCGGTATCGGTCAGGTTTAGAACAATGTTTGTTCTCGATACGAATGTTTAAAATAACTTTTATACTTTCAATATTTCCTGTCTAGGACAGAATAGAGTAATTCGTCTAGACGATTGATAAAGACGGGCACGGAAGTGTTCTTAGCGACTCAGGACACGTTTTCTATTCAAGGCTCGGATCATTACGTATGGGGGGGATCGCAAGACAAGTACATACGGAATTCTCGTACTGATTTGGACTCCTTGACACGGTCAAGACACGCGAAGGTTAGAAAGAAAACGTTCGAATACATTCTAACGAAAGACGCGGAAACTGTCCAACAGAAATCGAAACTACCGTATATACAATTTAAAACACTTCAACCACAACTATAAGTACGAAGCAACAATGTTTTTCGTTCTATGTTAAGACTATCGAATCAAGCCTTTGCACAAATCGATTAACTTCAATTATTGAAAAATCTTAAATTTAAGTGTCAAAGCTCTTGGCACAGTTATAACCTTTTATATTTCATCGCATTTCTTAACTTTTTCTTTCATGGAGTTAATCGAGTTAATCGATCTGAGCAATGAACAGCTGAAATCATAGCAAGCTCTAAGCTGTAGATCTAGAATTAGAATCTTTCTTCCTCATTGTGAAGATGAAGTCGAAGCAATGCTGGTTTATTCCATGATTATCAACAAATTCTTCTTTTTTTCTCCAGAACCTAATCTAAATTATATCAATTCTTCCTGACGGAAAATTCCTGTAGATAAACGTTCAGCGTATAATTACACGTTCTCGGGCGCGACGAATCCGACAGCCGCGCGCGGTCGATCGCGCAAAAACCGCATCGTTTCAGCGTTTTTTCCACCGTTAGGAATTTTCTACGTTCTGAAAAAATCTTTCAGGAAGAGGATACTTAGCACTCAGCTCGTCCACAAAGTCCGACGATGCACGAGTTATGCAATTACATTTGTAATGGGCGAACATTCAGCCCCGACAACGCCGGCAATTCGCGGTAATTACTGTGGCGTATCTCGTAATCGTTGCGGGTCGCGTCGTCTACGAAGACTTTGCTTCTGATAGGAGAAATAGACCAGGCCCCGGTAGATTTAAAAAAACAATGCAACCGTTGGAAGCAATATTCTCTCGCGATGGTCGCTTTTTAAGTATAAATTTATCGTATTTTATTTCACAAAAACGATTTCAAAGAGGTTACATCTTCTCAGGTTTAGTCAGTGTGTCTCTGAATCTATGTAAGATGACAAAAGAGATATTATATTTATATATTATCTAATCAGGGAGAAAAATGGGAACTCATCTTTTCGTTGAAGAATAATTTGTCGTCTACTTCTTTGCTTCTAATAGAAAGAATAGATTAGGCCCAGCAGATCTAAAAAACAAGAATGCAATAACTAGAAGCAATTTTCTATTGCAGTAGTAGGTTCTAAGATTTTTGTCTACTTTCTGATTGTATTACCATCGAGTCGATCACGTAAGTCTTTAAAGTCAGACTTAGGAATGGGAAGCGAATTCACGACTTTACCAAAAAGTATACCTGCTTTAAGCCTTTGTTCGAAAAATATTGAACCAAGCAGTTCTGGACGACCTTCGACGAGATTCGACGCCTCATTATTACAACGAATAAGAAATGGCAAAATTAACGTCGCGTCACCCATACATTGGCGATAGTGCTTTTCACTGAAGAACTAAAAAAATTAATTCCGAAAGTGTCAATGAAAATGAATTGGAATGAAATACTTGAACTTCGATAAAGTCACAAAAGTAAATATCACAATTTAATATTCCATTAGCCTGCAAACAAAGTTTAACCTCGGTAGAAATTTTCAAGAGTATTAGTCTGGCAGTCAACGTGCCAACTCGCAAGTTATAGGTTTTCCCTTTCCTTCCCCGGATTAGAAACAAAAATATCGTTAAATGTGCACCGTTCCACGCGTTCAAGTAACCGTCAGTTGGTGTCTCCGGAAACGGACGCTGCGCCACAGATAAATATCCTCGGGACCTTCAATTCGTTATGTCACTGTTCCAGCATGAAAGGAAAAATGCAAGAATTTATGGGGAGTACTCGTATCGCGGTAAACATCTCGATTCGTGTCTTTCAAAAAGAGTTCTATCGACGCGCGAGTCGTAATCGCTCTATTGATTGCAGTAATCCACGAAGGAGGGGAATCATGGACAGTTTCCTTTCCCAAAAGCCTAGAATTTGCTCTCGTGTGCATGGTTGTTGCATAATCGCGCGCAGAATGCACGTCGAGAGAACCTTGTTGACATGGATGCTATTAAAAAAATAAAATAAAAAGTCAGTAGAAAAGATTTAAGGATTTCCAACAAAGACAAATTCTATAATTTGTAAAAATCCAATAAATAGTGAAAATTAAAGATTGATGTAATTTACTTGGACTTTGTGGAAGAGAACCGAACGAGGTTTCCAAGAGCTTCGAGTAACAGCTGTACATGTTGACAGGATAAGAAGATCAATGATAAGACGGTTACAGGCTTGCAGTCAGGCGCAAGGTAGTCATTTTCAGCGGCTATTATGATGGTAAGCATCAACGCAGGTTGTTGGCGATACATAACTCGGTTACAGAGTGAAATAGAACGTACGTTCACTGTATGAGAAGATTCTACATAAACATCAATTCTTAGTTTACAGATTTCCTATTTTGATTTAATAGATACTGTATAGATTATACATCTACTTACTGTAGACGGTTGAAAGCTTCTTAGAAATTCATATTCCTAATGAACAATCTCTACATGTGTAGAATGTCGCGCAGAATAATGGAACAGTCATAAATCAACCGTGGAAGATTAACATATCTTAGTGGCTACTTGTAAGTCTTGTAACTATTCAATAAATTACGTTTTGCGCGAGTTAACGAAGAAAACGAGCGTAAAGTTTGCGAGTGAAGGGGCGAAGAAAGCAGAATGTGCCGCGGCTCTATCATTAGCGGGGCTTCTAACGTTGCACGTTACGCAAAATAGCTATCAGTATTTTCAACTTCTTACATTTATCCTCCAAGAGCATGGAGTAATATCCTTGCATTTGCGTTCCTCAAATATCTTCCGTAATTACGAAGTAATAAAAGCAAATGTCATGAATTTTCACAATTGTTAACTGAACGATAATAAAACACTCTGATTATTTTTTAGACTAATTTGATTTCTTTAATTAACTGTGAACAGAGGGTGAACAGAGTGACAAGAACGATCAAAATTCTGCCTGAAATAATAATTATCGTTTCACCGATAGTTATACATTCCATGGAAATTGTAAAAGTATATAAAATTCACGGAAAATAAAGAACAATGTTTGTATCAAACAACAAGCAATAATAGTAATTAAATAAATCGATACTCCTCGTACACTTTCCGTGCAACTTTCAACAAATTAATCATTTCACGGAAGTGAGTGAAACAGCATTCCTTCGCTTCGAAGTCCAAGGTTTGAAAAAATCTAATTGTAAGGAAAGGAGGAATTTCCTTCCACCAAGGATATCTGTATAAATAATAATCGATCCCTGAGGTTATCGACAGACGCTGGTGTCGAACGGTGTTACAAGTCGAGAACTCTCTCGCAACAACGTGCAATTCGACTTCGAGACGAGGGCATTGCTATTCATCTTCTGGTGAAATGGAGTTGCAAACGTTCGCCGCGAATCTCCTTGAAATACCGAAAGTATAATACCGTCGAGACTGGAGGCGCGTCGCTTGATGAATTAGCGCCGTAATTTTCTTCCTATTGCTACATTACGACGATGCAACGACTTTCGCAGTCGTTTACTTTGTAAGTCCTTGCGCGGAGGAGTCGCTCCAATTGCGCGGCGCATAATAATTAATACTGTACCAATCTGATAAATGAATGTAATAGGAAACCGTATTGTAAGACGTATCAGTATTTCTCGGAACACCTGTGTTAAAGAACTGTAATTATAGCTGCAATTACAGCTCAATCGAAGATTCAACTATCGGAACGCTAACTAATGGAACGTTCAATTGTCTGACCAGTATCGTCTGGTAAAGATAACGGAACACCTATTGCTTGATATACAATTGTATTTCGAATTAGAACGAGGATCTACCCTGTCAACTTCGTATCTCTTCGTAGGTCTCATAGCTTGGCCGTGTGAAGTTCGCGCTCCAATATTGAAAAATTCAAATTTTTCTTTTTAATTTAAAAATGACAAGTATGCATTAGAATCGTTTTTTATTAATACTTGTATAACGATGAGAGCATTGAATGTTATTACAACAATAGGTAACAAAGTTTTAAAGAGTTAACAGTATAGAAGTAATAAACATGGAGAATCATTATGTAAGATTATTAGTTGAATCGTTTCACCTAACAACACTCTGCACAGCTAATGGCAAAGCAGATCACGTTTAGATACCATCTATCACACTCTTAGCCGCGTAAGTATTCTTATACAATGGTTTAGAATTTCTGTCGCATGACGCGTAAATAATAGTAGAGTATACACTCTTCACAGAGTTATCCAAATGTTTCCTAATGTGTTTCATTTACGAGTGATTTTCTTTTACTTTAAACAATTTTCTATACGCTATAAAAAGTTATCGCAGCAATTAAACTTCGCGTACATATTGTAATTTGTTTTACATAAATCATTCGAGCCACGTAAATGCTACTTTTGTATTCAAAGGAAAAAATTCTTGGTCTGAGGAATGAGTAAGCTCTTAAGCTTCTGGCCAGCAAAACTCTTGAGGAATGTTTCTGTTGTTCGGCGAACAGCGTGAATCCAGCTTAAAGTTTTGAAACGCGACACGTTGTTGTTGACAACGCCGTTTAACTTGCACACGATCGAGCAGCAACGCGTACTATAATATTAAATAAAACAGTGGTCTTGTTTGTAAAACAGCGCGCGAAGCGATTTCCAGGGCTCCGATTACGGGCTGCTTCTTGAACTTCGTACGCATGGCTCCGTTATCGGAAACTTCGGAAACAAACGGCAATCCGATAAAGAAAACACTAATTACGAACTCGGCATTTCAGAATGGCATTCGATCACCTTTTACGGTGAAAATCATAATACACTAAACCTGTGCTCGGTGTTTTGTAAAATTACAATTGAATTACTCGATATCCGGAGGTCTGATTTAATTAAATTACAATATTACTGTACTGTTCAAAGAATAGCTAAATTTTAGATTACACAAAGCTTACCATAAATTCCATTTGTATATATTAGGATCCTGAGATGTAAAGGATACATATTTTGAAAAGAACGAGTGTGGAAAACACGCGAATGTCATGGCAAATTGTGCGAGGCGAACAAACGATAACCGCGAGGTTCAACAATTTATGAATGACATTACGACAATAGGAAAGAAGTGCAACGTTCGAGCCGCCGTCTAGTATCTCTCGTGTAAGTGCATTACGCAATCCTGTCGTAGTTAATTATTATCATATAACTTCGCCGTTTCCGTCACACAACTCAGGCCTGAATTATTCATTTTCCCGTGACACACCACGCGAACTCTCGATATCTAGTCGATTTCTTTGCGTGATTCGATTAATCTGATAAACGGAAATTCCGTTTCGCGATGCTGTTGCTGCTTTATTGACGATAGCAACAATTGCATGCAACACTGTCGGAAAATGAATTAAAGATGAGGGAAGGTCCGAGGAACAGAAGACCATGATTCGAAGGTTAGACAATAGATAACGATAGAACAACAAACGGCCGACGAGCGTGGTACGAACAAACGTTCCTCTTTCCCTTCATCGATCGAAACATCGCTCGACAAACTCTCATTAAGCTCGAAACATTGTTCGTGTGTTACCTTCGCTTCTAATTTATTGCCCTTGATTAAACGACAGTTACTCATGAGCATACGTGTTTTACGATCGACTTATCACCAAGTAGTATCTAAGTACTACAGGGGAAAAAATGTATTGTTTGTTATAAATATGCTAAGTTGAAAGTCAAATGAATTGATAGAAAGAAATAAAACGGGTATGATTTTATTGTACTGCAAAATTTGTCAAGATATTTTTCAAAGAACCCTAAGAATTTGAAAATATGTGGAGATATTTTTAAAAGCTCCTTACGAATTTTAAAATTTCTCGAGATATTTTTAAAATCTTCCTACGAATTTAAAAATATGTCGAGATATTTTCCAAAGCTTCCTACGGAATTTTTGCTACGAAGCTTCTTTTGCAATTTTAATTTATGATCGTGTAACAGGTCAGCACTTTAGTGTGCAACGAATTATATCTTACAGACCATTTGCACAGATTATGTGTATTTACTGACAGATTGATTCTTCGGAGCGGAAGCTGACGTGCAACAGCATTACACACACGACGCGCGGCCCATGTAAAACCGTTATGTAAAAGTCACGACATTTGTATTGACATGCCGTCTACTGCTGCGGCTGCTGTTCCGGAAGTCAATGATAGTATTTAAAACATTTGGTGTTTCGTTTGCCAACGCTGCACAAATCGAGAAATGGGAGGACTACTTTTACAGTGGAGATGTAGAATAATGTAGTCTTGAAAAAGAATGTCCTACTGGTCAGAATTTTTAAAGGAAAGAGACAAATTTTAAATATTCTTTAAAAACTATCGAAGCGTTTACTAAATAAAAATGTTAATTCAAGTATGTGTCTATCGTTGAATGTTTCTCTCTTCCCTAAGAGTGAATAGATATTTCATTCTGTAATATGAAAAAGAACCCAAAGAAGACGAGATACCGCTGGCCTCCTTCTTGACCACTCGATAACTAACTGTCTCCTGGGAAAATAGAAAACGTGCGAATTCGTGGAGACACCTAACGAGGCGTGTAATGAGACAGATATCTAGTTTTATTCGAATATTTGCACCCACTTGATAACGAGGTAAAGGCTCGCTCCGTACCGGATGTACGGTATTCGGAGGCCGTACTTGGAAGAATGAGTTGACGCGTACACGTTGACACGAGCCCAGTGCAAAGTTGGTGGCGTGTAAGCAACGGTATTGCCTCGAAAAGTGTCACAATTGCTTCGTCCAAGTCCGACCTGGCTCGTGTCGAAACTCGTTTCGAGATGAAGTTGCGAAATTAACGCTGAAAATCGAAATCGACACGAATGTCAATTTTTTAGAGTTCCTATTCTATCCATCCCAGGACAGATACGCACAATTATAAATTAATTAACGGAGTAGAATTCCAGAAGTCTATATTAATATTAATCACTTCGTTCATTAATTATTTGCATTTCGTTCCTAAAGTATCACGAAACGTTGCTAGACAAACTTCCATGTGGCTCGACTTCCATTGTTCTCTATTTTAATATAGATTAACGTCGCATTAACACCTAGGTAATTAGCGACGGGAATGTTGAAAGTTTACTTAGATTATTTTATCAACAATTGTCGTTTCTTCGATGAATTCAAGCAGGTCGTGAATCTTATCCTTTGTAATGTAGTCATTTATTGGAGTTTCTATGTATTTTATATATTATCGATGTGTCACCTTTGCTTCTAAATTGTTGCCTTTAAATAAACGACAGTTTTTAATGGGCACACATCTTTTGCAATCGACTTATCCCCAAGTAACATCTAAATACTTATCGATCCAATAATTCTTCAACTTTTCGTTCATTCTCTGTAGACCCTTCTTACCAATTTCGATCTTCCGATTATGGCCAGTTTTCGACTTTCTTTTTTCAACAGGAAGAAGAACCATGCATCGGTGACGCAACGGCATACGAAATATGTTTGCTGCTGGGTGCCATTCTTAATATTTAACTGCGAGTTTTCACTGTTACTACTTACGAAACTCTTGGCAACGACTGAAAAGTTCTCAACGGCGCCGAGATGATGCTGATCAAGAGTTTCTTCCGGAGGATCATCAAGGACTTTCGGCACAAAGAGCTCCTACCCCTTAAAATGATATTTTTCGTTCAGGCATCGAGTAAGCACTTACTACACACCATGTACAAACAGTTAAAAGGAATAATTTATTCTACTTCGCTTAGATCATGACTATTTATTATGTTGAATTAACATAAGCAAATAATTTCAAAACAATTCTTTCCCTACTCATAGAATTTCTTACTCTTTTTAAATACTCTGTACATCTTTTATTTTGCTTCGCGCTTTGTCTCAAACGCGACAGTAACATTGATCAACGACTTTTTCAGCACTCTATGTACTTTATCCATACTTGACGATTCACATGAGGGAGCTTGGCATAAACGTGGAGGAAACTGCTATAATGAGCGCTATAACGCCGGTGATCGCGATGGTGATGCCACCCTTGGCAGGAATGTTCGCCGACCGCGTGGGAAACTTTAAAGTAATATTCCACTGAACAATTGTTTTTTCAACTGACTCTAACAAAGTGTGGAACTCTTCGTTGGTGTCTTCACTCTATACCATGTTTAACCCGTTCACTGCCAACGAGATGTCTCGTAGTTCAAATTGATTGCAATTACTCAAGGGATAAGTTTATAGCCTTTAGAGCCACGAATTATCGCAAAAGAAGATCGTAAATTTCCTTTTTAAAACAACAAATTTAATATCACATTTTATTATCAAAATAATAACCTAGATTACACATCTGTATCAAATCTTGGCGTCCAAGGTGTAAAACGTTTTAAATTTGCCTGGCAGTGAGCGGGTTAAGAGGATAAGAATCCATCGACGATCTGGACACCATAATTCATCGAATTGAATCGACCAATAACCAATTAAAATTGAAATAAAAGATCCTTATCCTCTCCTTTCGCGATGCTAACAGCTTGTATCCGTCGTGTAAACGAAGATAAACGAAACCCTAACGTCGTTGCTTCCCATTCAGATTTTACTATCCCTGTTTTCGTCCTTTGGCGGAGTCGCGGCGCTTTTATTGCTGCTCGTGCCGATTGGCAGGATAACCGTGGAATTTCCGGACAGAGTCGTTATGGATCTCGGATGCACAGGGAATAACGAGCTGCTCTACACGATGAGCCAGAGTCATCCATGCGAGACCAAGTTGCAAAGCGAAATCTCCACGAGGCTTGAGAGTTGCGGGTAGGTAAGGGTTTGTGTCGCGACCGATTCAACTTTCATTTAATTATGAGAAGTTGTTCATTACTCATTCGATTTCGTTAATTTTTGCTCCACAATGATTCATTTATCGATTAACAACATATGAGATCGAATTATAGCGAGGGTAAGTTCCAGAATTGTTTACTTGCAGTTACACCTGTCGTCTGGACGTTCACAATGACACGGGCATGGAGTCCATCTTGTCGTCGAAGATATACTCTATCAGACGGTACAATTTGGATACTGGCGCAAATTCGTCATTCAAGTTTGCGATTGCTCAAAACGACATGCCGGTGGTACGATCAAGATTCAAATTTAATTGTTCCATTTAATAAACTGCTGTACGTTGGTCCTGTGAAATTTTG